>NC_088931.1:12312500-12327500 GCF_038396675.1 Hydra vulgaris
GCTATAGTATTTTAAAATTGCCTTACCTACACCGAGTAAGTAACAAAGACATTTAAGGGGCAGATCGATTTTTTTCAATTTTACAAATATACATTAAATATCTACGTAAATTTTGAATTTGTAAATTAAAAAAAAAATTAATTATTGTAATTATTGTAAACATTGGTTAATAATTAATAATATTATAATATTATTTAATTATCTTCTTTTATGTTTTACGCAAATATAACATATACAATACGTTTCATTGCAAGTTTTAATTTTGATTTTTTTGTTGTTGTTATTTTCGGTTTACTTTAACAGCTAACTTATTTTACCAAAATTATTAATAAATCTTTTAATATAAAAACGTTATTAACTTATCTTATATTATAATATTTATTAATATGCTAATTTTATTTCTAACTTTCCTAACTTAAGATAAAAAGCAAGAATGTAAATAAAGAGTTTACAGGGAGTAAATAAAGAGTTTAAGGGAGTGCTGCTACATCAACTGACAAATAGCCTGACCTGCAAGGGAGTGCTGCTACATCTACTATCTTTTAGCCTGACCCGCAAGGGAGTGTTGCTACATCGACTGAGGGTTTGGTTTGCGCAGGCAGTCTCTCAATTAATAAAAAAAAGTAATTCCGGTCTTGCATTTTAATTTTTTCTTTTTGTCAACAAAATATGGAAAAAACTACGGGTTGTATATATATATATATATACAATCCGTAGATGTTGTCCGAAAGTTTTTTCCATATTTTGTTGACAAAAAGTAAAAATTAAAATGCAAGACCGATATTACTTTTTTTTATTAATTGAGAGACTGCCTGCGCAAACCAAACCCTCAGTCGATGTAGCAACACTCCCTTGCGGGTCAGGCTAAAAGATAGTAGATGTAGCAGCACTCCCTTGCAGGTCAGGCTATTTGTCAGTTGATGTAGCAGCACTCCCTTGCGAGTCAGGCTATAAGATAGTCGATGTAGCAACACTCCGCGCATGATTTACAGTAAAAAAAAATAAAAATAAAAACATTTAATTAAAAAAATTAAAAATAAAAACAATTTATTAAAAAAAATAAAAATAAAAACATTGTTTATATTGTTAAAAACATTCAGAATGTTTTTAAAACATTCTGGTCAATTAAATTTGCGTTTTTGTGGTTTTTTTAAAAAACGATTAATTTGTAATTAAATTAATGGTTTTTACTTTCGTCCAACACGCAAATGTTGGACGAAAGTCAAAAGTAATTAAAAGTGACGTATGTGTTAGCGTAAGAATCACTTTTTTCCTTCCTCTCTTCCCAAAGACAACAAACTATAGATCTATATATATATATATATATATATATATATATATATATATATATATATATATATATAATATATATATATATATATATATATATATATATATATATATATATATATATATGTAAATTATGTTAGTGTATTTTACAAATAGAGTGCTCAATGTTCTTAAAGAACAGAGCAATAATTAATTAGTAAAAAACACTTATCTAACTTTTATCTTCGACTTGATGTTTCACCATTGCTGGATCATCAGGAAGAGTTCCTCTTCCTGATGATCTGATATATATATATATATATATATATATATATATATATATATATATATATATATATAATATATATATATATATATATATATAGGGTTCCCATTCTCCTCTTTTTTCCGTAGGAGAACGCTGTGAAAACTTCAATTTTAATTAGTTTAGTGCCGCGCTCTCCTACGCAAAAAAGAGGAGAATGGGAACCCTATATATATATATATATATATATATATATATATATATAGATCTATAGTTTGTTGTCTTTGGGAAGAGCGGAAGGAAAAAAGTGACACATACGTCACTTTTAATTACTTTTGACTTTCGTCCAACATTTGCGTGTTGGACGAAAGTAAAAACCATTAATTTAATTACAAATTAATCGTTTTTTAAAAAAACCACAAAAACGCAAATTTAATTGACCAGAATGTTTTTAAAAACATTCTGAATGTTTTTAACAATATAAACAATGTTTTTATTTTTATTTTTTATAATAAAATGTTTTTATTTTTAATTTTTTTAATAAAATATTTTTATTTTTATTTTTTTTTACTGTAAATCATGCGCGGAGTGTTGCTACATCGACTATCTTATAGCCTGACTGGCAAGGGAGTGCTGCTACATCATGTATATATATATATATATATATATATATATATATATATATATATATATATATATATATATATATATAAAATATATATATATAAAAATCTGATTCACTCCCAACAAAGCTGCATGCAACCACTACTAAGATGGGAGTTACTATAAAAAAAGAATAGAGTTACAGAGCAAGGAAACGGTTGACAGAAGACTTTAAATGTTCAAGGTTGTATGAGTCAGGAAAACATGAAGATGGGAGAGAGTTCCAAAGGTTTGAAGTGTGGGAAAAAAAACTAGATGAATAAAAATTTTTGGAGCATGCAGGGACAGATACAGTAAAAGAATGAGACTTTGCTGAATGACTAGTCAAGCGAAAATGAATTTTAGTTGATGGAACTAGAGATGATAGCTCCTTTAAGCAGCGACTATGAGAGTATTTGTAGAAAAGAGAAAGAGATGCAACTTTACGACAAAGGGAAAAAGGCTCAAGCTTGTTTACAATGCGTTTTTTTTTTGTTTTTTTTTTAAACATCTTCACTTCCAACAAGGCTGCAAGCAACCACTAATTAAAGTTGGAAATTACTGGAAGAGAAAGGATGAAGATTATAGAGCAAGATAATAATTGACAGACAACTTAAAGGATTGCAAATTGTATGAATCAGGAAAGCAAGATGAAGAAAGCAAATTCCAAAGAACTGATGTTCGAGGAAAAAAACTAGAGGAGTAAGTGTTTTTGGAGCACTTAGGAGCAGTCACAGAAAACAAATGAGACCTAATTGAATGACGAGTAACACGAGAATGAACTTTAGTGGATGGCACAAGAGACGCTAGCTCTGTAGACCAGTGTCAATGATAGTATTTGTAGAAAAGAGAAAGAGAAGCAACATTACTACGATGTGATAATGGTTGGAGGTTGGCTGCAAGAGCAGGTCCAACTATGTTTACAATGCCTTTTTGCACCTTGTCTAAAAGAGAAAGGGTATCATTGGAAGATCCGCCTCAGATATGGCAACAGTATTCCATACTTGATTTGAGATTTATAGAGAATAGAATCCAAAGTAAGAAAGTGTCAAGCTCGATAAAGAAATGCAACCTTAGCAGATGCTAATTTTGCAACAGATTTGATATATGGTTTCCAAGAAAGATTGGAAGTAAGAGTTAATCCTAGAAGATGAAGGGTAGATGACTCATCAAGTACATTACTGTTCATAAATAAAGGAAGATCTTAATTATTGCAATAACATTTGGCTGAAAATAACTGGGTTTTATCTGAATTAAAGTTCACCAGCCACTGTGAGCCCCATGCTGTAGCAGAAGTGAGATCCTTTTCAAGCTCAAATGCCCCCTTCAAGCAATCAGAGAGTGTTGGCTTCTTATCACACCAGGAATAAATGGTAGTTTCATCAGCAAAAAATGCCACGTTAGATGTGAGAATATCTGGAAGATTGTTAATATAAATTAAAAAGAGTATATGGCCAAGGATAGAACCTTGAGGAACCCCTGAAGTTACAGAACAAGAAGAAGAGTGCTGTCCATCGAGGACAACTTTTATACTACGATTGGAAAGGAAGGATTCAATAATCTTAAAGATGTTGCCAGATACCCCGTAAGAAGAAAGCTTATGGAGAAAACCAGCATGCCAAACTTTATCAAAAGCTTTAGAAATGTCAAGAGCGATGGCCTTAACCTCTCCACCTATTTCTAATGTACGATAAAACCTATCAGTTATTACTGTTAGCAAATCAGCTGTAGAAGATCGAAATCCATATTGATGATCAGAAAGGAAGTTATTAGATTCAAGATTAAAAATAATTGCAATATAATAAAAATTGCAATAAATAAATGCAACAGAGCATTATTAAGTTAATACTTAATTTAAACCAAAAAAATAAAATTAAAATACTTTACAACATGAAAATAGTCAAATTTCAATTAAAAAAATTTAAATTTAAAAATACTCAATTAAATACACTTTTTTGATGATTTTAGAGTTAAAAATTGAAATGGGATTAAATGCTCAATCTCATAATTTTAGTATTGCTATAAACCAGTGATCTTGATTAACAACCCTATTATAAACTCATTCATTTAATCTAGTTTTATTCTTATTAAATTTTAAATAAAAATTTTATATAGATATTTTTAGCAAGAAAAAAAATATTTGCCATAAAAAACATAAAAAAAGAAAATAAATAAAAAGTTCTCAAATTTTAATTTGGGCAGCGCCCAAATCTGCGTTCAAATACAATTGACACTGTTAAAAACATCTAGAATAGGCCCTGATATATATATATATATATATATATATATATATATATATAATATATATATATATATATATATATATATATATATATATATATAAACTGAACAGGATTCCACAATCCTAAACAGACGTCAGATACAAATCAAGGGAGATCTTTTAGAAGCAGTACCGCTATACTTTACATGTATCAAATTTAAAAATGGAAAAATTGATACAGTTTCAATAAAAGCTCTCGCCCCACTACAAGATATAAATCCATTACCAAAACCAGTCCAACAACAGTCCAATGACTCAAACAATGATGAAATGGTTATTAGTAACAACAACCACAATTCTGAAAAAAAAACTGAATTAAATGACACCAACAAAGTAAACTTGAACCCACAGCATTGGATTGGGAATCCAATAAAGGATAGCATCTCTTATAATCAATCATTTCAAACAACATTACCTAGCCAACCTTCTAAATAAAAGTTCCTAATCCTGATACACAACCTATATATCCTCATCAATATATCCTCAAGAACAGGATATAAGATTAAAAGGCCTAAGTATCTGGATGACAACTTTCCTTCATAGATTGTTATCTTAGAGTAAATCATTAAACCTTGTACTAAAACTTTCTAAAAACAGAGAAGACTGATATATTTTAACTCATAATGTGAACTAAGTAATGTATATGTATATATATACATATAGATATAGATAGCTATATCTACATATATAGATATATATATATACATATATATATATATATCTCTATCATACATATGTATATCTACCATCAGATAGGTATCATCAGGAAGAATTCTTCCTGATGAGCCTATATTCACAAGGTCAAATTGTAAATTTGATAAAAATCAACTCCAAAGAAAAAAAAATTAAATAATAGGTTGTCTCATTTATCTTCAAAGTTAGCTACCTCTTCTAAAGAATACCAAAAAAAGATAGCTTCATTAAAAGCTAAAATAAATACATGCCATATCAATTGAAAGCTTTAAAGCAAAGTGTTAAAAGGAAAGAAGATATTATAAAATCTTTAAGAGCAGAAGTAAGAGACTTAAAACAAAAGTTGCAAACATATTATTACAGTAGACGTATGTACAACCCATAGGTTATCCTAGTCATATTTTAAATATCCGGAAAATTGTTTGGATAAAATATCCGGAAAAAATCCGGAATTTGTTTCCCTTATTTTCTTTTTAATTTCGCTTTTAGCAAAGTTGATGCTAAATTTTTTAAAATACTTTTCATAATTTTTCTATGAGTGATGAGTGAAAAAACTTAAAAAATAAATATATTACAAAAATATATACCTCAACTTGCATTTATTGAAAATGTTTTGGATATCCGGAAAAATTACAAGTTGAAAAAAATATCCGGAATTCCGGAAATATCCAGAAAAAGATAATCCCTGACAACCTTATAATTACAAGAAAGGCAAAAAAAGTTAAAGAAAAAGAAAAGTTATGACAAATGAATCTCAAACATAATAATGTCATTAAGGAAGATGAAGAACAACATTACACTTTTCCCAGATGGAGGAGGACAATATTGCACTTTCAGTTATATCAGAAGATAATAAGGCTCATGCATTACAAACAAGAATGATAACTTACAGTATGTTTTTGTCTAATGTCCCAACATGTAACATTCCATTCTTATTGCAGAAAATTGCACAATATTTAGGTGTTAAATTTTTACATATTCCTCAGCATATTACAGTTGAGCAAATGGCTTGTGAACTAGGCAGTCAGGGGTGTACTCTCATGTTTGTCCGGTGACACGATGCGACTCAATTTCTCCAAGGGCAACTAAAATTTTTTTAAAATGCCAGTCAGTAGCCCAGCAAGACGACCAGACAGTTTTTTACATACAAAAGTATGTTTATTAATATAAAACTACATTTTTACCTATAAAAATTTTATTCCTTGCAATTATTTTATAGAAAACTTTATAAAGCATTTAAATTAGTATACACTTTGTTTAATGAGTACACTATGGTGCGTTATATAATTTTACCAATCACTTTACTTTAGTAAAAAGAAGCCACAATTTAGTATTTCAAAGTGTGACTGTACTGTTTTTTAAACATTGTTGTTGCATTTTAAAGCACGCTTTTTCTTAAAATTAAAATTAAAATGAGTTTTAAAATTACATTTTCTTTTATTTCCAAATGCTATTTTATAATTTTTTAAACCTTATAATCGCATTTTAAATCACGTGAATGGGCAGTTGAATCATTAATAAAACTGAATCTCTTTTGTTTTTCATTAGTAAAATAAATTCAATTAAATTGAATTTGATTGAAGATTGAGAGAGAATAATTTTTCTATATATAAAATGTTTTTTTGCATTTCGGCTATCAACATTTTTGCTTCACGTAATGAAACCTTTGTTAAGATTTTTTTTTTAAACATCTTTGCTTCCAACAAGGCTGCAGGCAGCCACTAATTAGTTGGAAGTTACTGAAAGAAAAAAGATGAAGATTGTAGAGCAAGATAACGATTGACAGACAACTTAAGGGATTGCAAATTATATGAATCAGGAAAGCATAATGAAGGAAGCGAATTCCAAAGAGCTGATGTTCGAGGAAAAAAGCTAGATTGACTAAAACAAATTCCAAAAGCGAATTCCAAAGAGCTGATATTTGAGGAAAAAAGCTAGACTAAAACAAACAACACAATATTGACTACGACAAAAATGACAACACATCTTTTATTAGTTTAATTAATTAAGTAATTTACTTTTAAATAAACCGTTACTTATTAGACGTATTTTAGTAGTCAGATGTTTAAATTTTTTTCTTTAGTATTTTCAGCCAAGGAAAAAATACAAAAAAAAAAAACTTTTACACCGGACTATTGACAGTATATTTGAATTGCAAGTTACTGGCAGTATATTTGAATTACAAGTAGCACAATGGGCTTTCAATAATAATAATCTAGCTTTTGGGTTTAATGCAACAACGCAAGAGGGTGTCTATATCAACAGCATTCACTTAACTTCAAAGAATAAAGATCAATTCATTACCCTGGACCAATTACTTGGAGGTACATCTGATGATCCAATATGATCATTTAGTTTATTCAGATTATTACTCACTTTCCTTTGACAAATTTTGTGAGTCTATTATCTCAAATATATCAAACACAATGACAAACAGAGTTGCAGCAAATCATCTTACTATATTTTGTGCAACTCGGGGTAAGAATTTAAATGAGCTGAACTGCCATTTGCACCTGCTTGATATATTATCTATCTGATGTCATCCAGCATTACAGCCTTTGGACTGTAATGCTGGAAAGTTGCATACTGTTTGGGCACAAAAAGGAAAGTTGCATATTGTTTGGATATGATTGTATGTCAGTTAAAATTGTTTTGGCAATAAACAAAATGAGGTTTAAGGATGGCAAAGGTGATCCAGAAGGATTTTTAAATTTTTTAGACAATGACAAATTGCCACAAAGTATAATTTCAAGATATCGTGGCAATCGTCTTATATATACTTTTCCGCACTTGTTTCATCTTTATGAAACACTACAATGCTTTTAAGCAATTTCTGACCATTGGAACAGTAAAATGTGGCACTTTACAAACAGTTCTGCAATCAGCATTTTGTAATACAACTTCCATAAAATAATTGATTGTGTTAGCAATATTTGGAAAACTTCTTGCTGGACCCTGGATGAAAAAATTTAATGTATCAGCTGAAACAACAAGTTTTGATCATATTGCTGGTATCCAGGCAGTTAAAAAGGTTTTGCAAACAATTAAAGATCGCAAATCTAACCCAGGTGCACTGATAAACAGTATTTTTTTAGAAATCCCTTTTAATCAAATGTTTTAGGACCTGTTAAAAACTTATGCCCCATCCATGAGCAGGTTATCAACATGATTTTGGCTTGTCTTAATGTAGTGGAAAATGTTTTGAACTTTCAATATGAATAATATCTCTCGCTTTCTATTACAGAGATACTTAAGGAGGAGACAGCGAATACAAGGCTTCACAACATAGATAGTGAAGAGTTAATTATTATTGTTAGTGTGTATGTTTAGTGAAGCTAAAGGAAGATCTCCAAATCCAACAGTTTGTTATACATCTTGCAAAATAAGATCAAAAAAGAATAGAACTATAGATATCTAGATAGTCTTGACCAAATACCAAGGGAAAATATAGTTAAGTGGTCAATGCAAGCAGCTCATAAAAAAAGAATAAATAATCAATTGAAACACGCTGCATTACGAGCAGAGATTTTAAAAAGACAGACATGCAAAAGACAAAAAATGAATGAAAAAGAAAAAAGAAAGCTGGAGCAAGCTGGATGTCTGAAAGAATCGTTGGGAGAGAACTCTGCCATGAATGGTTTGATACAGATAATAGCAAGTCTGTCATGTATGATGGGCAAGTAGAAAAAGTAAATAAGAGGAATGAAGACAGAATTTATGCCATTTCTAACTGGAAAATAGATGAATCTGATTCAGAAGCTGTTAGCCACCACATAATAAAAACCCAACTTGCTGCTGATATTATTGCAGGAGAGTTGATTTTTCATAATTTTGCTGTTTTATTATGTGGTTTAATATTATTTATGTGATAGCAGAAAGCAAAATTTATTGTTTGAGGTAAGCTGTGTCGCAACATTTTCTTTAAGTGAATATGTAGCAATTTGTAATAATATTATGTGATTTAAGTATTAAAAATTACTTAACTAAAGTTGTTATCAATATATGTATAAATTAACTACTGCAAGTGGTGTGACTTGCAAAAAAAGAACCGCAAATGGTGTGACTTGCAAATTTTTTGATAGACGGCTCTGGCTTACCTCCTCATCGTGACTATTGTTTAAAATGATTATTATTTAGTTTCATTGATGGAATTTAAAAATTTAATCATTTACTAAAAGCCAAGAAGAAAATTAATAACGTGTTTAATTCAAAATAATTTAATTTAAAAATATTATTTTTAGGTTGGGAGGAGGGATTTAAACACTCTTTTCACAGAAAAAGTGGATACTTGCATGCATCTTGTAATGTGGTAAAATTTATTTTTATACTATTTTGTTTTATTTTATATAATAGCAATTTAAATCTTTTTCTAAATTGCATATAAAAATTTGATTTGATTTCTAAATTGGAGGGGTGGGGTAACACACCCTATTTCACTGAATCAATGCGTGTATCGCTAGTAGTAGTAAAATAAAGTTTTTGTATTTGATACTAAATTTATTTTTTTTAATAAAGAAAAAATATTTTATAGAAAATGAACATGAATTTATAGCCCACTATAATACTTATCTTGTGATACCAAGTTATAGACATTTAAAAAAGAATTAACAAATTTATACTAATTTTAGTTATAAAAAAAAATTTTTGACCACAGTTTTTTCAATAAATTCATTTATCAAAAATTCAAAACATAACTTTTTGTCAAATTGTTCGATTTTGATAATTTGTTTACTAAAAATTCTTAAAATACTGTAATAAAGCTATTTCCAATTATATATAACAATCTAATATTTTATCTAATATATATATATATATATATATATATATATATATATATATATATATATATATATATATATATATATATATATATATATATATATATAAAATTAGAGTTTTCTCTATTCTACAAATTAACATACCAACATAACAACAACAAAAGGAATCCATCCTCCAGCAATAAAGATGTTAGGGATAGTCATAGTCTTTTCTTGCTTTTAATAAATATGTATTATACTTATAATATAATTTTATTTTTAAACTCTAAAACGAAACTTTCTTCAATTCATAAAAGTATGATAACCTTTTTGTAAATATAAACAAACAAAAAAGTTTAAGTATTGGCCATAAATTTATACAGAATTATAAAATGCTCTAAATTTTTTTCACTTCAAACTTCATAGTAAACGACAAAAACACATTTACAAAAATCTTTGTTTAAAAAGTCTGCTATTTCAGTTGTTTAAGAAGTCAATTGAAAAAAAGTTTTAGCTAAAACTTTTGTCTTTATAAAAAGTTAGCTAAAAGGTTTTTACATCATTGAAATGAAATTGTTCAAGTTGAGTATTGAATGCACTTATTCAAAATTTAACTATTTAATAGTAAAATTTTAAATAAATGCATTTGATACTTATAGCCGATTAATCGGGATAAAAAATTACCAAGTTATTTTTATAAAAATAAAAATTTTGATAGCATTTATAAAGATAATAATTGTGACTATTGTCAAAATTATACAATTAGAATGCTTAATATAATTTACTCATTAAACTAAAATTAATTTCTATTTAAACAAATTCTTATTTTTAGATTTATAGGATTGTAACATATTTCACATTGTTGTTATATCGATTTTTGATGCTGTCAAGATTACTATCAATATATAATGACGTTATAATAATATGGTTCTCCCTATTGTAATGTTGAGAGAATTAAACTTGTTATACTCTCTTAATTTTTAAAAATAAAAAATGTGTAAAACTCGTTAAATTAAAACATCAAAATATCAAACTTTTTAAATTGATAGCTTAGAGCACACATTTATTATTTATATAATATAAGTTGGTTTAAGCTGGGCCGGCGCGAGTAGGTGTCACGGGAGGGGGGGGGGGGGGAATGTTGTACCATTTAAATTTTTGCTGACTGAAAAAGAAAAAAAATTTAAAGGCCCTCTTTTTTTGAAATTCGAATTTTGAGATTATTATCAAACAGGGCTAAGTATTACTATAAGATCATCACTAGGAAGTATGCAACCTATGTTCCAAACTCAAAAATATTGGTCTTGCTTCATAATTCCCATTATGATGTGGAATTAATCCAAACTTTTTCCACTTGTCACAGACCAAATAATATCGATAAGACTTTACAGTTTTTTTAAACACAGCTATCCTTTCCTTTTTTTGTTTTGTTGAGAACACACTGAGTTGTAATATTCAGTACTTGCAATGAAAACAAAATTAAATAAATTGAACATTTATTTATTTTTTCAAAATTCTACCGTTATTGGTTCCTTGTTTTCAGAATTTAAATTGCTATACTTTAATTTTATTGGTTACTGATATAAAATCAATTAAATATACAGCAATTAATTAAAATAACAACAAAAAATTTGAAAGATAGTTTGTAGGTAATTTTCAAATGCATCAACATAAATATTCTTAATATATATTTTCAATTTATGTTTCTATTTGATTAAGAATAAGGTTGACATTTTTGTCAGGTCAGATTATCCTGCTACTGGTAACATGTAACCGAGTAAAACCTGTTTCATGTTTCGCTGCCTTGTAGGATACGCTTTTTTAGGCTAAAGCTCGGAGATATTAACTCTGACTGAATTCACTTTCAAAAGTTTATTTTACATATCGCAATATATGCAATAAGCCTAACCCTTGTGATATATATATATATATATATATATATATATATATATATATATATATATATATATATATATATATATATATATATATATATATATATATATACATATATATATATATAAAGTAGTAGAAAATCACTTAATAAATTTTTTTTTCATTTAACACTGTGTTTCATCAATAAAGACTCATCAGAAAAAATTTTGAATGATCAAACACAGTGTTAAATAAAAAAAAATTTTGTTAAGTAATTTTCAACTACATTATAATTGCTCTGTTCTTTTAAGAATATTGAGCACTCTATTTTGTAGAATACATTTTAAAATTGTTTAAATATATATATATATATATATATATATATATATATATATATATATATATATATATATATATATATATATATATATATATATATATATATATATATATATATATATATATATATTACTGTTCTTTTCCTCTAGATTGGTCGATTCTTTTAAGAACATTTAATTTGAATATATAAAGAAAACAAACACGCTTTTAAAATATTAATTCTAGATTTGAAATTGAAATACTTATTTTTATCCGCAAACGCTGAGATTGCAAGAGGGTAGATTTATTTTGGGAGTTAAATTGTTTCGCTAAAAGTGTTTAATTTATTTCTCGAATGTGCTTCATGGATGGTTCATGATCAGCTAAAACACTTTTTTAATTGCTTTTTTCTATATATATATATATATATATATATATATATATATATATATATATATATATATATATATATATATATACATATATATATATATAAAGTAGTAGAAAATCATTTAATAAATTTTTTTTTCATTTAACACTGTGTTTCATCAATAAAGACTCATCAGAAAAAATTTTGAATGATCAAACACAGTGTTAAATAAAAAAAAATTTTGTTAAGTAATTTTCAACTACATTATAATTGCTCTGTTCTTTAAAGAACATTGAGCACTCTATTTTGTAGAATACATTTTAAAATTGTTTAAATATATATATATATATATATATATATATATATATATATATATATATATATATATATATATATATATATTATATATATATATATATATATATATATATATATATATATATATATATATATTACTGTTCTTTTCCTCTAGATTGGTCGATTCTTTTAAGAACATTTAATTTGAATATATAAAGAAAACAAACACGCTTTTAAAATATTAATTCTAGATTTGAAATTGAAATACTTATTTTTATCCGCAAACGCTGAGATTGCAAGAGGGTTGATTTATTTTGGGAGTTAAATTGTTTCGCCAAAAGTGTTTAATTTATTTCTCGAATGTGCTTCATGGATGGTTCATGATCAGCTAAAACACTTTTTTAATTGCTTTTTTCTTCAATTGTGAGTTTGATTTTTAGATCTATGAAGAATCGACAGCATAAACAAAACAAATCATTTTTAGAGTTTGAACAAACAAGCCAACGACAATCTGAGTTTACCTTTAAGGACACTTTATAAATAACGTACGCAGGTATGGGGAAGGGTTACCCAAAAACGTTCAAATGCATAAATGAACAGCGAGTACGTACGTGGTTTGACTCTCTCGTTCTCTCTCTCCTAAACCTTGATTTCTTTTTTTTTAAACAAAAAAATTGAATTTCAGGTTTTTGAAAATATAATATTACGTTATGTAACAGAGAAATATCAAATTAACTAAAGATTTTTTTGTTTTTGATGTTTAAAATTTATACGTAAAGGGGAGTTTATTTTGAAATAAATAATGCGTACGTATGCAGAGGAGGAGGGGAGTGGGAGTGGGGAGGTTCATGATTTTGGCTCTTATTTGCATTGCTTGAACTTGTATCTTCCATGTTCATGATTTATTTTGTAAATTTATTGATCACATGTTAGGGGTTGGTAAAATAACTGTGTATCCTACTCACTCTGAGCATCAAAATTTCATGCTGCCAAATGTGTTGGCAGCTCACGAATAGCAAAATTTAATATAGCTTCTAATTGTTTTGAAAGAGACGCTTCTTTTTCTCTTGTGTTTTGATTCAAAAGACTCAAAAGAACGTTTTAACATTTTCACCAATAGAAAGCAACAAGAGTTAATTCAAAGTTAACAAAAGTGCATAGACAAAATTAGCAACAATATAGTTAAATCAGTCTTTGATATTATTGAACCCTTATTGCTTCATATTTTTAATCTCTAATTAACGTCTGGTATTGCACTAGATAAACTTAAAATACCCAAAACGGTATAAAAATATAGGTATAAAAATTCTTTTAAATGAAATTTTAAAGGAGATATATCTAAAGTAAATGAATAGTTTATAAGTTACCGCCTTTCACTGAATGTAGACAAAATTAAATTTATCCTGTTCCACCAACCAAATAAAGTTGATAATATTCCACTTAAAGTGCCCAGTCTTTTATTCAATAAAACAATGGTTAAAAGAGAACCTATTGTTAACTTTTTAGGAGTAATTCTAGATGAAAACTTGTCATGGAAGTTCCACATCCAATCCATTGAAAGTAAAATTTCTAATAATATTTCCTTACTATATAAAACAAAACCATTTTCAAATACTAGAGCTCAAATAAAAATTTATTTTCATTTATTCACAGCTATCTTTTTTACTGCAATATTGCATGGGAAAGTACGAATTACGGAAAACTAAAAAAACTTTATAGTAAACAAAAGCATGTAGAATTGTATTTGGCGTAAACAGAACAGTGTGTTGGAAACAACTACTAAATAAATGTACCGTTTTGTAAATTAGTCGATAGTCAAGCATACTATATACTTTAATGTTTCACCTAACTTGGTAAAAAAATTTGGTCGACCATTAAATAAAGTTTATGTAGTAAAAATAATTATGTTATTCAGTATTTATGCATGTAGTATGATGATGTACTTATATAGTAATAAAATTAATTTTGTCACATAAACATAAGTTACACAAGTTTATATAAACATAAGTTTGCTTTATTATACTTATTTCAAGATATTTATGAACACTTTTTTGATAAAGGATTAACATTCATTAATTTTATGTTTTTATTCTGGTTTCTTTTCATATATAAAATCTATAGACGTAAATTAAAGCTTAGCGTGGTATTAAATCATGATATGACCATGAAATGAATTTTTATACATTGTAAAGCCTCTTTGTTATTGAAAAACTAATAAGGAACCTTCTCCAGT
>NC_088931.1:12332500-12420000 GCF_038396675.1 Hydra vulgaris
CATTATCTCTTATCAAAGGATCAGGAATGTTTTGCCTCTCATGTGCGCATTAGTCAATATTTTGCGCAAATTGTAAAATGTGAGGATCCCGGATGTTGTTCTTTGAAAAGGAGCTCTGCTACGATTTCTGCCTCTACTTATTCAAATCTGCCAGTCAGAAGATGGCTTGAAAGATGTAGCCGTTTCAGACGTCACCAGCAAAAACAAGCAAGTCGTCTTATATTAAATGCTAATAAATACACCAGTGCCAATCCACTGCTTAAAAAGCTTGGAGTGCTTAATGTTTATCAATTAAATATCTACAGTATTCTTTTATTCATGTTTAGAATTAAGTATCGTATGCTGCCAAATATTTTTGACGACCTTTTTGTTATTATAAATCATAAATATCAAACAAAGCATTCATTGCATAACTATCAGGTACCAAAAACCTTATTAAAACAGTCTAATTTCTCAATAGCATACCGAGGGCCACATTTGTGGAACTCATTCCTTCCAATTGAAAGTAAAACTTTAGTTTCACTTCAAACTTTCAAAGTTATTTTAAAAAAACAGTTACTTGATTATGACATATCTCAAATTCTATTTTATTTTTAATATCTTCTTTTTCAATTCTTAACTTTTCTTTCGTTTGCTTAAAAGTAAAACATATATTTTTTTTTTGCTTATTTATCTAAATTTGTATTTATTTCTTTTTTTTTATACATATATATTTTTATGAATGTATAAACTTTTTTTTTTTATGTATAAAAAAATGTAAAATGTTTATTTAAAAGTATTTATATTATTTTATTGATATTGCAAAAATTTTTGATAGATTTATGATAGTGTAAACGATACAACGGGGCTAGATATAAGACTTTTGTCTTCTGCCTGCTCCGGTCATATCTTAACTCAAAATATTTTGTAAATAACTTATTATGAAAATGACGAAATAAACTATAAAAAAATATATATATACACACACACATATGTATAAATATATACACATATATATATATATATATATATATACACATATATATACACACACATATGTATATATATATATATATATATATATATATATATATATATATATATATATATATATATATATATATATATATATATATATATATATATATACAGGGGCGGATCCAGGATTTTTATTGACTGTAGCAAAAATGCCATTATTATTTTTTTGTCTAAAAAAAAAAAATGTCCTCGCTTTTCACATTTGCCGACAGTACGAAAAGTTCAAGTTTGCTGTACTATATGATCAACTGTACTATATGATCTACATACGCCGTATGATCAACTGTACTATATGATCTACATATGCCGATTTAAAAGAGCTAAATTTGCAGACATAATGAAATAAAATTCATTGATAGGGGTGGAGGGAGGGAATCACACACCATTTGCGCCAGCTTTGGATGTACAGTGGCTTGTAGTGATACATGTGGTTCCCTACCACTGTTTTCTTCATTCGTCCGTTTAGAGCGGAAAAACGTTACCTGATTTACGCGACGTTAAAACTATCTAGTTAAACTGAATACTTTTTAACGAAATGATAGTTTGCTTGTTTTTTATGATTTTTAATTATGACTAAAACCCTAAACGAACCCTTATCCTCAGTCGATGTATTTAAATTTAGTTCTTGGTATTCCTATTGCCAGTCAATGTATTTATGCCAAATAATACACAAAACATTATCATATAAATTTATCTATATATTTAAATTAACAAAATATTTGTGGCTGTTAAAATGTTTTGGTCTGCAAAAAAATTGGAGGTCAATATTTGAAAATGAAAACGACAAATTTAATCAAAATTTGTTTAAAATTCAATTTTTTTATTTAATCAAAACTTGTTTTAAAACACATACTTCATTTAATGGCTTACCTTATAAAATATCTGAAAATTAAAATAGACACTTTAACGATTTATATAAATCTATAAAAACAATTTATAAATATTTTCATATTTTTAATAATATACTTCATTACAATAAACTTTTTGTCAAATAATGAAAAAAAGAAACAGGTTTCAAATCAAATAAAAAATAGTAAATAAAAGTTTCAATAAAAATATATTGCTTTAAATAAATAAGGAATGCTTTTAAAATCCCAAAATAGCAAACTCCAGGCATATTACAATGAGCAATGGTACAATCAACAAATGTCAGCAAATAATAAAAACAAAAGTGTCAATGAATAAATGTCAACCTAACAAGACAAACTTAATATGGCGGTTCTTTGTTTAAAACGACATAGTTCTTTGTTTGATTTGGGTGTAGAAAGTTTTCAGTTTTTTATAAATGAATATAGGAAAGTATATTGTGACGATAACACTCAATTTCAATTAAGTAATGCATTAAAGCATAAAAGTATTGAATATGGAAGTCAAATAGACTTTATCTTTAATCAAATTGAAGAAAAACCATTAAACAGTATTGTCGAAAAGACATTTTAATCCACCTATTTCAAATGATTTTAGATATTGACCAAAGTTTAAAAAAATAAAACATTATACTGGAAAAATTTCATATTTGTTAAGCAAATCATAATTTCAAAATACATGTTAATGTAAACAAGAGACTTCTTTGGTTTCGAAGAACTTTTCTTAAATTTCTAAATTCTGTTTCAAGTAGTTGTGTAACAAATTTTCCTAACATAACATATTTGTAACAAAAGTGTTTCTCTTGATAGCGTTTTGATCAGCTAGATTATTTCTTCACATGAATAATTTGCAAAATGCCTTGTGACATGCGTTGATATTTTAGCCTATTTTCTGATTTTTTTCATGCATAATGCTATATCGCCAAAATCCAAAACAAACTTTCTTTGTTTATCATTTACATCTCTGAGGAAGCTTTTTGATCATTATTGAACCTAAAATATATGCCCACACTTTTTAGATTAAAAGTTTTCCATTATGTGAAAGCAAGTTTAATAAAATCACCAGTCTTGTTAACGCTTAAGAATAGTAGAAGTTTTACGTTGCTGCTAAAAAACCACTGCTTAAACCAATTGAAGAACATTGTAAGTATTATCAGAAAAAAAAGGTTTTGCTTTTTGAGTCCATTATTTTATATGCTTTTGATAACGTGGACAAAAGTCAAACAACAAAAGAGTTCTATCTGTAGTTAACCAAGGTTTTTCATTAAATGTTAAAGTTAGATTTTTATCACATTTAATTGCCTTCGCTTTGCTATTTGACTTTCTTACTGATTTTAAAGTTAAACGAATTTGATCACATAAAAATTAGGAATTTATATGTTTACAGGTTTTCACAACATTTTCAAAAGAAATTTAGGACCATCAAACATATAACTTGTATTACAAGCTATCATAACATCTAAAATACTTTTCGAAAGAGAATTTATATCAATGGTTTTCCTAAAACAGCAACTTCCTGATCCAATAACATTTTTGTAACATACACCTTGTCAAAGGGAACAGAAGTTCCTAGTAGAAGCTAAAAAAAAAGCAGTAGAAAGTTCCTTTGATACAACTTTATTAGACAATTTCTATGGCAATCGTCTAATGAAACTGTATCGTAATTTTTAATTAAAGCTGAGCCTTTAACTTTGGAAGATTTATGATATTCATGCAGATTCTTTAAATACTAGTCTTTCCATCTTGATTGGAAATGCGTCAATAACATGGAAAGATGTTTATTACATTGATTTATATCTATATTATAATCATTTTCGAAAGAGAATTTATACCATTAGTTTTCCAAAAACAGCCACTTCCTGATACAATAACATTTTTGTAACATGCACCTTGTCACAGAGAATAATAGAAGTAATTCCCTAGTAGAAATTTCTAAATTAAAAAAAAGTAGTAGAAGGTTCCTTGCAATTTTAGAATGAACTAAAAATCGATCTGAGAGGAAAATTGTGCATTTTAGTTAAATCTTTTTATAGTTTTGATGTCTATCAGATCATATAATAAAGTGTTGCTAGACGTGTTTTTAAAAACATTTTAAAATCGTTTGACTTCTTCAATGATAAATAACTCGTAGAACAGCAATAAACACATTTCACCATTTTTCATAAACATAAACAAATTTCGCTATTTTCATAATAGGTTAAACAAATAAACCAATAGACGATACTATTTAATTTAGTCTTTATACTTATGAAACCTCTTTCTTTAATGTTTGCTACCCACTTTATTAAAAAGAGTTTTATTAACGGAGAGTGGATATTTTACAGAATTTCTGCCTTTGCTACACAATTTTTTTTTTGCTACACACTAAAAAAAAAAGGTAGAAATTTCTACCTTAGGGTAGGATATGTGATATACCCTTAGTGAGGTATAATTTTCTACCTTTTAGGGTAGAAAATTATATTAAAAATAATTATTTGTCATACAATTTTCTAACTTATAGGTATAATTTTCTACCTTATAAGGTAAAATGTTATACCTTACTAAGGGTATATCACATATTCATCTAGTCGGCGTGACGTCACACCGTTTAAAATTTTTTTTTTTTAAATTAACCATCTTTATTTGGGGGAAAACAAACTAAAAAATCCATAGCGGTTTGTTGAGTACTTTTTTTTAAAAATGCCAAAAAGTTGTTGTATTGTTGGTTGCACTAACAATATTAAAAAAAATCATGAACTTAAGTTTTATAGTCTTCCTCAAGATGAAGTACTTCGAAGAAAGTGGCTAAATGCGATAAATCGTGCTGCAGATAATAATGCATGTAGGAAGCAGTGGTCTCCTAAGTCTTCTAATGTTTATGTTTGTTCGGCACATTTTATTACTGGTGGGTTACTTTTACTTTGCATCTTAAATAAATTTTGATAAATACTTATACAAATATCAGTACTTTTTATACCACAATATTTACAATTGTTTAGGTAAAAGAGAACTTTTTGAAAAACATCCAGACTCAATTCCTTCAATCTTTGATACTGAAAAACTAAGTTCCCCTCAAAGAAAAATTAACATTAGTAGAATTAATAGAGTTAATAGAAGAACAAATAGACAAAGTAAAAATTATTTTTATATATCAAATCATTTTTAGTAATACTCTCATTTGTTATTTTGAAATGCTATGTTTTAGTTTTGTTTTTGATAGTTTTTTTTTAAACAGATTTGGTTGTTCCTGCACGTAAGAAACTAAAACTTTTTGATGAATCTAACATAGAAAAAGTTGATTTTGTAATTGAAAAAAAGAGCTTATGTAGTAAAGATCATTAATATTTAATAATGAAGTAAATTAGTTAATTTTATTGATATTTTAAATGAATGACAATGTGTTGTACCTGTAATGTAAATGAATAAAAAATACTCTGAAAATATTTTATTCAATTTTTCAGAAATCAGTGATTCTGCATACACAGAAAGTTTTTTAGAACAATGTTCTAGCAAGAGTTTTGAAAAACAAGGTATTGTTTTTAATTTTAAACAAACAATGTTTTGATTTTAATTTTAACTTCATGTCTTATGTTTAAAAAAAAACACGGTAAATAATAATGATTTTTTAAAAACATTATTTTTTTTATATAGAATTTTGTCCTTTTACATCAAATAAGGAACAATTAGAACAAAGTTCCAGCAAAAGTTTAAGTAGTTCTACATGTAACGAAGATCTTTTAAAACAATGCTCTAGCAAAAGTCTTACAGAAGGTATTGATTATTGTATTCAGATGTATATATTCTTTTATTTTCCTTAAAATTTTGATTTTTCTTTCCCAGGTTTTAGTGTTTCTATACCTTAAAGAGTTACTATAAAACAATGCTTTACCAATAGTTTTATAATAGATATGAGTAGAGCATACAATTCCTATAAAATTAAAAATTAGCTAATTTTTGTATTTTGCATTGGTAATGTTTATTGTAAATTAATAAAAAATTATTCTCAAGAATTTATTTTCCAATGAATAATGAAATTTTTTTTTAAATCTAAAGGTTCTTAATCTTAAGTTGAAAATTTCAATCTTAAGTTGAAAATTTTTTTTTCAAATAATTTTTTATGTATTTTATTTTGCACAATTGTAAAACTCATTTATAAACATTTTGTGTTAATATTTTTCAGAACTTATCACCCTAAATGCAAATAAAATATTTTTGAACATTGTTTTAGCAAAGGTTTTAAACAGGGATTGGTTATTATATTCAAATCTATATACATGTACTTACATATTTAAAAAAGTTTTTTTTAAATATGTAAGTACATGTATATACATTTTTCTTTTTAGAATTTTGGTTTTCTACTCTTAATAAGAGTAATTTAGAACAATGCTCTAATGATATTTTTAGACAAGGTATTGATATGAATCCTTTGAGAAACACTCTACTTACACAACAACTCTACAGTGAAATAAATAATCTTCGCCTAGAAAGGGATTTATTCATGTCAAAGTTTATGTCCCTAAAATTTAATAATTGCAATCTGGGAATAAATAAAATTCGATCACAACCTGATAAATGCACTATGGTTACAGGTCTTAGTCTACCAGTATTAGAAAAGCTGCTGTGTTTCCTGTGCAAAGGAACTGATGAAAATTTGCTTAAAATATTGGATTCAGCAGATCAAATAGTATTTTGCTTAGTAAAGTTGAGACACAACATTAACATTGATATGTTATCGTTTATGTTTGGTTTTAAAAAAACTACTGCATTAAATAATTTTTGGAAATGGATTGATATAATGTATGTTAAATTAAAGTATTTAATAAAAATGCAAGATAGGGATCATATTTATAACACAATTCCTCCAGTTTTCAAGAACAAATTTCCAAGATTAACGTCGATTATTGATTGTTTTGAGGTTTTTGTGGAATCGCCATCATCCCTTATGGCAAGAGCACAGTTTTTCAGCCAATATAAAAAACATTGCACAATAAAATGTCTTATATCATGTACACCTCTTGGAGCCATCAATTTTATTTCAAAGTGCTACGGAGGTAGAGCTTCAGATAATCAAATTTTACGTGAATCAGAATTTGCATCTAGCAAGTACCATATGCCAAGTGATCAAATTTTAGCAGATAGAGGTTTTACATTGCAAGATGATTTTGCTGCTGGAAGCTGCTCTTTGTTGATAAACCCAGCTTTTACGAAAGGTAAAGCTCAACTTTCTGCTTCAGATGTAGAAAAATCTCGTAATATATCATCGGTTAGGATACATATTGAAAGAGTTATTGGACTATTAAAAAATCGCTACACAATTCTTCAAGGTACTTTGCCACTGCGAACAATTAAAAACATTTCTGACGAAGCTACGTCACTTACTCTTTCTAATTGTGACAAAATAGTAACCGTATGCGCTGTTCTGACAAACCTTGGGGAAAGTATCGTTTACGACAAAACTCACTTTTTGTCTTAGTTATTTTTTAAACGGCTATTTTCATAGCCACAAATCATATTTAAAGTATTACTTGGCATAGATAATTTTTTACAAGTTTAATGGATTATTATTAGTAACAAAAAATATATATATTCTATAGTTTTTTCTTATATGCTATTTCAATATATATATATAAGAAAATAAAAATTTTTAAGTTTTTCTGTGCATAACTAAAAAACAAGCAGTTCTTAACAGATGGAATGAAAATTATTTTGGTTTTTGTTAGGAAAAAAACAGGTTAAGAAAACATTCATAAGTGATAGTCAAACCGCGTACATACTTGCCATCTTGAACACCACCGTTTGCTGTACACACCTGTACGCTCTTGGGTAACCCCTATCCCCATACATGCTTACACATTTTATGAGTGGCCCCTAGGTAGTTCCAGCACTGCAGGTAATTTTCTTTGGTTTACTTTTAAAGATTACTAGGAACTATTGTAAGTAGGTTATAATTTTAAAAATGGGAGGTTTTTAATTGAGAATAATTCTCTACCGTGTCAAAAACGTACACGTTTAAAGGAAAAAATGCAGGATGTCTGTCGGTTTAGAGAAAAGTAAGGGAATTCAGATTCCCGTTAAAAAATCAGAAAAATTGGGTAAAATTTCTAGAAAATCTTCTGTACCAAACTGAAGCTACCTTTTAGTTATATATAAAGTTAGATTAAAATATTCAGTTCGCTTTGTTACGCGGTAAACTCCAAAGGTGTTACTCGGTAACTTATATTTAATATATAACATATATATATATAAATGATAACTACGAACTTGATATCGGTTGAGAATATAATATTAATACAATATTTACATATAATAACAATAATAATACAATATGATTGTTCCTCAAACACCACTATATAACTTCCATCTATTTCTATCTCAATCTCTATTTCCTTCCTAACAACTACTGACTCTCTACTCTATAACTATCTATCTACATCCCTTTTATATATTTATTGGACGCTAGACGCGTCCCAGTTCGTAAACAAGTTTGTTTTGTAAACATTATTTTTTGGCGTTAATGCCAACGTTATATGCTTCATTTAACTCAAGCGTTCTGCTTGGTTGGTTTTCTTCACAACCTTCGTAACAGTTTTACGACCTCACTACTCTTTGAAAGTGCATTAAGCCCTCGATACTAGAGAGCTGCATGGGAACAGGACTTTGTTCCATCCCCACCCATCCCCGCAGAAATCAAAGCCATCCCCACCCATCCCCGCAAGCATCTCTTTCCATCCCCACCCATCCCCGCAAGCATTTTCTTCCATCCCCACCCATCCCTGCAAACATTTATCGGCCCTTCCCATGAAATAGCATAAAAAATTTATTAAAATATAGTTAAGAGTTTAATTAATAGAGTTTAATAGCTTATTTTAGACTAATTTCTCAAAATATAGTCAAAAGAATTTATTTTATTTAAAAATACACAGAAAAGAAATAAAATGAAACAGATTTTCAAGATTTTCTGTCACTAAACAACTTATAAACATAGTAAAACTATACACTTTTGAAATTTCTTGGGCTAGTACCACCTTGATAATATATATAATAATTAATAACAATATCCAATCAATTTATTTAATAATATATCAACATGGTTGAAATACTCAATATGGCTGAAGATCAATCAATCACTATGACAAAAAAGCACTTAACAATTTAAATTACTTTTACTGTTATGTTATAATGAGATTAGACAAACAAATTTTTTGTGAAAATAAATAAAAATTTGATCCTTCATTTTAACTAATATTTTGAAAAATCCATTCCATATCCGCGGGGTTCCCGCAATTTCACAATCCATCCCCATGGGAATCCCGCAGAAACTGAACCCATCCCCGTGAGACCCAACCCCATGCAGCTCACTACTCCATACCCTCTTATTTATTTTATTTTCTTCCTCGTTTATTATTATTTTCAAAAAATGATAAAAAAAAAAAAAAGAAAAAGAGAGAGAGGGGTTACGATTTTTTAACTCTTAGTGTAATCAGGCCTTAAAAGTAAAAAAAATTATCAAGACACTGATAAAAAAAAAAAAACAACCTTTTAGTGTACTGTTTAAAAAATCAAAACCATAAAACAAGGAATTGAGAGTTCATTTTAAAAACCACCCTCCCGCTCTTGTTTGTTAGATCTTGAGGAAAAATCTTAATTACCCTTTTAATAAGCACTAATAAGTATCGGACGTGTACCCTACAACCTAGCTTAATCCAAGGTTGTTATGACTTTTATAGTCAATGCCTTCATCAAAGAATATCCTCTTTTTGACAGACAAGGGTTTTTTATATCAAAGGCAAAACAACTTAACTGTCTATTAGTATTTTATTTATGACTGCATCAGTTTAAAGTGTATGCCTTAATATGCTTTTAATAAAATGTGGCTATGAAAATAGCCGTTTTTTTAACTCACGAAGATGATACATATTCTTTTAAGTGACCAAGTCAATAATTTTTTGATTTCTCAACTGTACACCATTATTGTATAAAAGGCTAAAAAAAAATTCCATAATGTAATATATAGTTTAAAAAACTAATAATTCTATTTAAAAATTAAAAATACATAAATTACTTTTTTTGTGTTTAGGATCTTTTTTTTGTATTTGCAGTCACTGCAATACCATACAGTAGATTTAGGTGGTGAATTCAAAGATAAACATTTAAGATGAAACCAGTTATCGCATGAATCACAACCAACCATTGTATCATCACTTTGAAAACTTTTAGATTTACAAATACAAAAAAGTATATCTTTATTTATAGGATTATTTGATGTAGAGGGGAGTAATTTTCTTTCTGATTCTATTTCTCTTGTTACTAACTCTCTCAAAATAAAAGTATTCCAAAAAATATCACACTTAATTAATACATTCTCAATGAAAGAGGTGTCAGGCTCAATGCGCAATACAACAAATTCACTGGGTGTCCACACCATGAAGTCACAGTAACTGACTCCAGTAACTCTCATTTCAAGTTGAACCTGGAAAAAATATTGGTGTTCTTGTTTTAAAAAGTAGTTTCCATTCATGTTTACACCAACACAAAAAGCATCTTTAACTATGACCTCTTTTAATGACTTGTCTTTTAAACTAAAAGGACATTTAATTTCTAAAACTCCATGTCCACAACAAGTACAATAAACAGCACCATCAGGAGATGCTGCATACCATGGTTTTTCAAAGTCAATACAAAGTCCTATTCTTTCAACTCTCAAATTTTGATGAACAAAAATATCTGACAGTGGTTTTGAATTACTTATTGCATTTGAGTCAGAATGAATCTGTTTATATAAAGTCAATGCATTTATTTCATTTACTCTTCCCCAATTTATTGCAGAATTTTTAATCTGTATATTTTTCTCTACACAAATCTTTAAAATTAATGAAACAGGTGGCATTTCAATTCTAGCATGAAAAACTTGATGCAAAGTGGAGCCAGTTATTCGACCAACTCTTACTCTAAACCAAGAATCACATAGCACTTGATTTCGTGTTGCTTCTTCAACATAAACTATAACGTCAGAAGTCAAACTTATTTGTTTTTTTTTCTCATCAAAATAAGATATCAGTTGCTCATTATCAAATGATTTATAATTTTCATTAAAAAATTTTCTTAAAGATGTTGGTAATTTTGGTATGAAAACAGATTCCATTTGAATAAATTCTTTATCAAAATCTTTAAACAAATGAAGAGCAGCAGTTTTGGGCTGCACTGATTGTATTTCTGATAAAAAATCATTTTTTTCTTGAGGTGTTGGAGAAATAGGCATTTTTCTCATTCTCTTTTTAGAAAGCTTTTCTTTTGCAGCATCAGTGTATAAGTTGATTTGAGAAACTGGGGAGCCAACAAGATTTTTTGTAAAATTTTGATTCCATTGACAAGGCAAGTCAGTTGGTGTGCTCAATGTCATTCCAATACGAACAGCGGCTTCAATTTTATATAGCATTGCAGCAACATGTGAGCATGTTTCGCCAAGACTAAAAAAAATAGATAAAAACTATAAAACCATAATTGAATTTTTGAATTTTATTTTTACTAATTTTATATAAAAGAGACATACCCAGCCATACAGTCACAGTGAGCAGTTAAAACATTACCAAGAGAGTCAAGAGCAACCCAAGGTTTATGGTTAGGAGATGTGGTCCTATATGAAGGTCGAACCTCACATTTCAAAATAGTAATATCCTGAGATACTTTCAAATGAACAATAGTTTGAACCCAGCCATCTTGAAAGAATTTCCAAGCCTCTAATGCCTTATAGTTTTCCATTGCTTCTGGAGAATAGATACCTAAAAAACAATAACATTGAAAAAAATGTATATGCATTTTGTATATACATTATTTTTTATTCAATAATATATAATATAAAGCATATTAAAATATATATCCATGTAAATACATCCATAATGTATTTTACAAAGTAAAGAAAACAAACAGTTTTTGAAATGTTAGCAATTAATGTTACTAACATTACTGAAATACTGAAATAATAAAAATTTTAAAATATAAATTAGATAAGAATCCCTTACGTGGAGTTTTAATCAGGTAGTGATAAAGTTTGTGATAGCTCAAAGAAGGCCACTGACTTGGATCTTCACTCCAAGAATCTGCTGTAAACTTGTATGGACATTTACTTAATCCTAAAATAACCAAAATTATATTTAAACAGCAATTAATGCATTATTTTAATTAAACAGAGAGATGTAAAAATAAAGTAAAATCACCTAAAATATTTATTTTTCGCTGATATCTTTCTGCTGCTTCTTTTGATAAAGTTTCAAAGTAATTGTAGGACATAGTGCTTTTTAAAAAGTACTTCGCGTATAAAAGAATAGTTTGTTTTCCCCCAATTCAATATGGTTAGTTTTGGTGTCGTGATTCCGACTGGATGGATTCTACCTTAACTAAAAATTTCTACCTTTATTTTTTAGTGTGTACAGGTTCTCGCTTGATGACTTTTAGTCACTATGTTAAACCTCTTTGTTAATAAAAAGATTGAACGTAAATATAGGCTCAATATATAAAAAATCGGAGGTATGAATAGAGTTGTTTCAAAATATGACAAATTGACTTAAGCTCCAGTTGCTCCAGTCGATTTGCCATTTTATTTTACTCCCAGTTCAATTTAAGTTGATACGCTTCAAAATGTTTGACATTCTTTCAAAAATTTATGGGCATGTGAGACAAAACCCGATAAAAACATGGTTTTTTCAGTAAAGCATTACATTTTTCCGAATGAAATACAAAACTGCTCAAAAATTTAGCACACATTAGATTTAAGCTGCGTTCTTTTCTTTAAAAATGAAATAAAAGTAAAAAATAAGAAATTCAGGGTTTTTTAAAAAACGAAACATTCATTTGACTTTTTTAATTACATTAAGAGAAAAACAACTAATAAATGTCTGCTACTAAATATCTTTAATCAAAGTTAGTATATAAAAAAAAAAGTTAAAAAAAAAGCTGCTCATAAGTTTAGCACACCTGGATTTAAGTTTCAATTTTTTGCTTTAATAGCAAGATCAATAAGGGATATGTCCACCTTTGTTCTTTATGCATAGTTCACATCTTCTTTTAATTGAATCAAAAAGTTTTCGGCAATAATCAGTTGATAAGCTGTCGAACGACTCTTTCAAACTTTCCCTAAAATGTTCAGCTGATGTTACGGGAGCTTTAGTGAGTTTGCAGTCCAGTACAGTCCATATATTTTCGATTGGATTAAGGTCAGGTGATCTACCTGGCCACTGAAGTACCTTAATGTTGTTTTCTTCAAACCAAATAGTCACCGTTTTCGCCGTCTTGGAGCGTTGTCTTGTTGAAACTGCCACTCTGACTCATTGCTAAAAAAGATGTCTCTAGTCGGGATTAAATGATTTTGAAGCGTTTCTATATATTATGTTGATCCATACGACCATCGTATAAGTAGCAGAGACCTGGGCTGTCATAAGTGATGCAACCCCATATGCCTACAGAACCTCCACCACCTTGTAGTCGCGGCACAATGAAGCGACTACGAAACATCTCATTATAGTGTCTTCGGATAATCACTCTGTTCTTTCGGTTAATAACTGTAAAGTTTGATTCGTCACTAAATATTATTCTTTTTAGTTCATAATTAGTCATTTTTAAAATAGCTCTACAAAATTTGATACGTTTTAACCGATCAATTGGTTTAAGCAGTGGTTTTTTAGCAGCAACGTAGCAACAAAGTTTTCGATCAATCAATCTTCTATTTACAGTTTGTCTTGAGATTTTTTAGAGCCAAATTTACTTCTTGTGCAATCTCTTTGGCTGAGTATTTAGGGTTTTTTCTTGCAATTCTATAGACTATTATCATCGGTGATACTTGTTATTCTTGGTCGTCCAGATTGGTTTTTGTCTGCAGTAGTGCCAGTTTTTTCAAATTTTTGAATTGTTTTGAGTACACATGAACGAGATACAGACTTAAGAGTTCGAGCAATTTCAGAACTGTTGAAACCACCAAGGTGTAGTCCTACAATACGTTGTTTTATTTCAGAGCTAATTGATTTTTTTCCCATCTTATTGGTCAAATTATAGACAAAATTTAAACGAAAAATACCAAGTTTATTTCAAATGAGATAATACATACTATGTATATCTTAGAAGCTTTTGTTCAGTTAAAATGCAAAAATGGATAGTTAAATTTACTTTTTAGTAAAAATTTGACGTCAAAAAGTAAAGAGCGGCAGTTAAAAGACAATAGAAGTGCAAGTGTGCTAAACTTATGAGCAGCTTTTTTACACCGCTTTAATTAGCGGTCTCTGTTTAAGTTAAAAAAAGATGGTTAAATTAACGTAATTTTTTTTCTTTTTTTTTTTATATACAGCGGAGAAAATAGAATTAGCCTCACCATGTGCTGATCCAATATTTTGTAAATCTGTAAACAAGTTTGTGCGGTACAACTTTTGTATCCACACACATATAATTACTGTTACAAACAACAACTTTTTAGATTATAATATAGCATAATTAAATTGCGGAACATTTGATAAAACCATAAAATGTATAATACTTGATATTTGCGGTAACAAATAGAATTAGCCTCATCAATAATTATTTTCAGTTTACTTGTATATTTTGATCTGGTGATACGCATTTGTGAGTTAGTTTTTTATTATTATTTGTAAGTTAAACAAAGACTGTGAAATCAGTGCTCATAAAGTTTTTAACATTTGGTTTTTGATACCTTTATTTGAAATGGGACGTGGTAAGCGTTTAACAAATGAAGAATTAGCAGTAATCAAAGCATACAAAGATACAGGCTTATCTAATCGGGAAATTGCAAAGAAAATTAAAAGATCTCCAAAAGTGGTTAACAATTACTTCAAGATTGGCGTTAATTATGGAGCCTATAAGGGAAGTGGTGGCAAACGTAAAATTGATAATCGTACTAAACGAGTTATTGTACGTCGTGCTGCTGCTCAGCACATGACTGCATCTCAAATTCGTGCTGATTTACAATTACCTGTATCTGTTCAACGTGTGAGACAAATCTTACATGAAGATCCAAACACAGTTTGGAAAAAGCGTAAACCAAAACCAAAACTTACTGCTCGTCATAAAAAAGTTAGATTACAATTTGCGAAAGAACACATGTCTTGGCAAGAAGAGTGGCATCAAGTTCTCTTCAGTGATGAAAAAAAGTTCAATCTAGATGGTCCTGATGGCTATCAATATTACTGGCACGATCTTCGAAAAGAGAAAGAAACTCGGATGAGTCGTAACTTTGGGGGTGGAAATGTTATGGTTTGGGGGGGCTTTTTCCTTTGCTGGAAAACTTCCACTGGCATGGATTTCAACAAAAATGAATTCACAGGACTACATTGACTTATTAGAAATAAGTTTACTTGAACATGGTGAGGAATTGATGGGTGAAACTTTCACTTTCCAACAAGATAATGCTACTATCCATAATTCAAAGCTTACAAAAGCTTGGTTTAGAGAAAAAAATATTCACGTAATGGAATGGCCCGCACGTAGTCCAGACCTTAACCCAATTGAAAATCTATGGGGAATACTTTCTAGAAAGGTTTATGAAAATGGTAAGCAATTTGAATGCACTTTGGAGCTGAAAACTCGTATCAGAGAAGCTTGGAATGAAATATCTATAGAAACTATCCAAAATCTTGTGACTAGTATGTCAAACCGCATATTTGAAGTCATTAAAAATTCAGGAAGCTATACTAAATACTAAATGAGCGAAAAAACAAAATATTTTCTTTATTTTTTGTATATAACGCTAATGAGGCTAATTCTATTTTCTCCACAAATTGAATATTTTTAATTTTTTTTCCATTTGGAATTAATTAAGCATACCAATTTATAAACTTTTTAGTTGTAGTAGAAGTAACAAGAAATAAAGTAGATTTCATAATTGTTTACCTGCAATTTTTGTTAAATTAGAACAAAAAATAAAGGTGAGGCTAATTCTATTTTCTCCGCTGTATAAGGTATGTTTTAATTAACTGTAAAAAAAACAAACTGAAATGGCATAAGAAGTTTACCGCCTAAAAATTCAATTAAAAGAAGAAAAATGAAACTTAAATCTTATGTGTGCTAAATTTTTGAGCAGCATTTTATTTCCGTAAGATCAACTTGGCTCAGATACAGTTTTGAATAAATTTTTGAAGCGCCGCATTTTGATTACTTGTAACCTGCATATCTTATTTAAACTATTTTTCTTTTTTGCATGTAAAAAAAAAAAAAAGAGAGAAAAAATCTGACTGTAGCATTTGCTACACTTGCTACAGCCTGGATATATATATATATATATATATCCAGGCTGGATATATATATATATATATATATATATATATATATATATATATATATATATATATATATATATATATATATATATATATATATATATGTAAATTATTTTAGTGTATTTAAAAAATATAGAGATCTATGTTATTAAAGAACAGAGCAATAATTAATTAGTAAAAAACACTTATCTAACTTTTATCTTCGACTTGGAGTTTCACCATTGCTGGATCATCCTATATATATATATATATATATATATAGCATATATATATATATATATATATATATATATATCTATATATATATATATATATATATATATATATATATATATATGTATATATATATATATATATATATATATATAGCTATATATATATATATATATATATATATATATATATAGCAATAATAAAAAAAACTTTTTGGTAGCCAGTGCTCAATACAAAAGTAGAGCAAATATACATTATATAAAAATAGCAATAGAATAATAAAGAATAGCAATAGAATTAGAATAGAATTAATAGAATACAATTAAATTTGAAACATAACTCAGAGTTTCACGCCTTATGCAATCATCAGACGTTACAAACAACTATAACAACAATAAAAATTATATACAAAAATACAATACAGTGTTAGCTTAGATGACGTTAAAGTTACAGATTACAAGTTTGTTTTCGTGGCGACATTTCGATATTAATTCGTTTCATTTATTTAATAGTCTCAAAGATGAGGTAATGAAATGATATTTTTATACTTCAGTACTTCGGGGGGGGGGTGGGGGGGGGGGGGGGGGGGGTGGGGGTATTCATACGCCCCCTCCCCCCCCCCCCCACCCCCCCCCAGAATCTGAAAGTGCTAAAATATCTTCGAAATTGAGAACCTTTTTTTTATTAGGAGACGCAAATGAGGTACAAATTTCAATAATATTTCAACATCCACCACCATCCCCCTTTCCTCTACCAAAAGTTTCTGGATCTGTCACTATAAATAAGTTTAAAAGTTTTTTTCAGATGTTTGTTTTGCTTTCAAGTTTATCTATCAGTTTTTTTAATTCATTTTTTTTTCACTTTTTTAGGAATACTTTTTTGTTCTTTAAGTTTAGAGGTTATATGTTTCGTAATATTTTACAAAAAACTTAAATATTGTTCAACTAACACGTTTTATAATGATGCGAAATCAAAAAATAAAAACAAACCCCAGCATTACAATTTAACTGAGCCGAATTAGGAAAAATTACCAAATCTAGTAAATGTGAATAAATTAAAAAGTGAATAAATTAGGAAAAAAGATCATCAAAAATCAAGTTAATTAATCCAACTAAAATAATGTTGATACCAAATAGTTGGTAAATCGTTAACATATGTTATTTAATCGGTCTTTATTTTTTAAACATGTTTTTAAAAAATATCTTTAAAAAATTTTGTGTTGACAAGAATGTCCATTGTAATTTTTTGCATGACTAACTCCTTACCTTGAACGACCTGGCAGTACGTTAAATATACTATATTGTTTTGAATCTTAAGATTAGAATAATATTGTAATCAAAGAGTAAATCGATTGTTTTCTTTTAAAACAATAGCTAAAGCATTTTGTTAAGTTTTACATGCTTTGAAAAAGCTTTAATGCGATTGATAAATGTGATTTTTAATAACCAAGTTAAATGTTTCAGAAAAATATAAAAGCCAGCGAGGTAAGAAATCTAAAGTTTCGTAAGTTTTTAATAGTAATTAAATCATTTATTTTACTTTATAACACGATAACAATAACATGAATAAGAAAGCAATTACTCGATCATTTACTAAGTGACCGATTTAATAAGGTTAAAAACCGATTTTAGATAAAGTTTACGATGGCCTAGTTAATTTAAGCTTCAGATTACTATTTTCATAAGGTTTGACTTAAAATCATTTTTAGATGGACTAAAGCGTTTTAAACTTTTTTTTTAATTTTGTAATTAAAAAAGTTTTGTAATTAAAAAAAGCCAAAAACTTTTATTTTCAACATGGCGGGGGAGAAGAGGGGGTAATCAAATGTTGACGTATATTTTATAGCAGGTTTTTTTTTCTTGTTTTAGCGTGGCCGCCATTGGTCATGTTAAAATAAGAAAAAAGTAGTGCGTAGCATTACTGAGTGTGGGGGTATTGAGCGCGTGTTTCATCGTGGCCGCATACGGTTAAGTTGTAATTAAAGAAGTTTGTCTCGGCTTTCAATGATTTAAATACTTAAAAACTAATGCTGTTAGCCGTAAAAAAATACAATAAGCAGTGAATATTTGATAAGTTATTTATCTGGGGACATCACAAACAATCAAATCTGGGGCACCAAAAATACCGCCACGTGTGCCTTCCAAACAAAACGTAGCTTTTGTTGGATTTTGATAAAAAAAAGCCTGAAAACTTTTTTCTTTCATGGTTATTTCACGCCGCTTTCCTCAATAATATTGTTCTTAATTTTAAGGCTCTAACCATTACAAGCATTGTTTCTTTTTATCAACATACATTCATAATAATAAATGAGATCAAAAACTAGCGCAATTTAAAAGCAAATAGCATTAGTTAAGAAAATGTTAGTTGGGTCTGGGTATAACGGGTCTAGATATTATAAGACCAATATCCAACCCGTTTGGTTAACGGGTCTGGATCTGGGTCTAACGGGTTTTAGCTAGTTTAACGGGTTTGATTATGATTGCCATTATTTAGAACTACGTTACTTTAGATCATAAATAATTTTTTTTTTAGTTCTATTATGAATTAGACCAAAATTATTCGGCGATTTCAAATTTCATCAAAAAATCTTAATTCGTTTAAGATTTACGACCACGATAAGTTTAAAATTCGTCACATTTACCCCCTGAAATAAATTTGATTGATTGTAACTTTTAAACAAGAAATATTTTTTAAAATGGAATTTGAAATCTCTCGATGAACTTTGATCTAGTTTAATATAACACACACACACACATAAAAATTTGAAGAATTCCATTTAGGAACCATACCCTAAAGGTGAGAATGGGATGGTTAGGGATCGGAGGATCTTCCCCAACACCATAAAATTGCGTAGAAATAATCATACCCGCGAGCATGTATTTCCAGTTTCAAAACTGAAATTGCAAGCTGAACTATTAACTTCATTAACTACTTACTTCTATTGCTGTTTCAGTTATTACTTATACTAAAATTTAGTTATTACAATTACTATTACAAATAATAAGAATTAGCAACAGCTAGCCGTCGCTAATTGTTAATGATATAAATAGTAACTCCTTAGACGCGCTGACGTATGAACTGAAAACATTCTTTTGGTCATTACATTGAAATCTGTTTAATAGGACCGATATATCAAGCCAATATTATAAATGCATATCAGAAGTTTTTATCTGAAGTATTCATTTAAAATGCCTAATCATTCGAAAAAACACGTTGATTTTGTTAAAATGTTTTGCATATGCTGCTCCAGGAAAGGCAAGGATTTAAGACAACATATATAAATCTAAAAAAAAAAGGAATAAAGACTACTCAAACCTTCTTAAAATTTAATAACTACTTAACTACTACTCAAACTTTAGTTAACTTGTTAGTTAACCTTAGTCAACTCAACCTTAGTCAACTCAACCTTAGTCTACTCAAACCTTAGTTAACTTAGTTAACCTTAGTCAACTTGTTTCTTCGCGCAGCATCCTTGTTCGTCAAGGTTTGTGTTTCGGAGTTATAGAGTTGAGAGAGGGTTATAACCCTCTCTCAACTGATTATATGCTAATAACTCAGACCTTATCATACTTTGCTCAAAAAAATGTAGAAAAAAGCTTGCTGCAAAAAGACTTGTCTGTCCAGATCTCTGTGTTCAAGTGTTAAAAGAAATTCCACATCCCTGTACAAATTTAGAAAGGCAAAAGAGTTTTAAAATTTTTTTTCTATAACTAATTTATAAGTTAAAGTCAACTTTTTAAATAATTTTGTTATGACTTCTATGTAATCGCAATATGATTAAATTTGCACACTTTCTAAAGAGTGAAATAGGACGAGAAAATGCAGAATTTGATTACCATATTAAACTGTCTGAGAACAATAAGCTGGAAAGTTATTTGATGGAATTAAATTCCCACTGTTGTTAGGAGTAAATAAAAACAAAGCGGTAAGTAATCTATTGTGCGGCCATGGCGCAGTGGTTAGAGCGCTTGTTTTAGAAGCAGGAGATCCAGGAGATCCAGGAGATCGTTTCGAACCTGGAGATCCAGGTTCGAAACGAACTCTAGCATGTATTTGCGTCACGGTAAGGAAGGAGGCGCAAACTTCTTTGAACTTGCATTTAACTCCTAGTTAAATGCACTTCTGCGGTGCTCTGCGACAAGACCGTTAGGTTTTCTTGGGGCACCTAAATAACAAAATAAAAAATAAAAAACAAAAAAAAATATTACCTTCAACTTTTTTAGATACCTAGAATGCAGTTTGTATCATTCATTTTGATTTTTTATGCATGTCTAGTTGGTTGAAAAAGGTACTCCAATGGTTTTTTGCAATGACGTTGAAAAACTTGTAGCGATGGTACTTCATCACAGACATCAAGAAACAAATGATGTTGATATCAAGTTAAGTGTAGATGGAGGAAATAATAAAATCCCAAACAAATTGAGCAAGTGCGACAGATATGCAATCAAAGGTTTCAAAGATTCAAGTATACACAAAATTGTTATACTGGCCGTTTTGCCTTTATTGAACAAAAAATGCCATAATCTGCGCAGTATTTGAAATCTTGTTAAAGGTTTTGCTTCAAATAGTTAAAAGACATGCTGCAACATCAAATCACCCTACCCGTTTTTCATGGCCTCATCGCTCGACCTCAAAGCTTATCATTATTCTTTCGAACCTTTGTGCAGATTAGACGACCAATGAATATCTGAATATACAAAATTAAAAAATGCAAAAATGTACACAAATATTGTTTAAACCCAATTTTTATTGTGTACAAAAATGTACACAAATGTTGTTTAAACCCCAATTTTTAACATGGAATAAAGTAAAAAAATAATAGAGCTTGTAAATATTCCCGGTATACATATACTGTTAGGTGTTGAAGACAAATTTTAAACGAGATTTAAAAAATTTATTTAAAAGCAAGGAGTGTGGGTTACAGTTTGTCAACCGATATCTGTCTACAATAACATATGCAGAGTATCCTACCAATGGCAGCATTGTTTGAAAGGCAATATTTGCGATAATTTGCTTAAAAATATAGATAGCTTTGAGTTATTTTTTCAAGAGTCCAGTCTTGGAAAATCCGCTGCCAAATACATTAAGGTATTTAGAAATTTCAAAAAAATAGTCCATGTATTTTTTGTAAAATCCTTTAGCTTTATGTCAAAGATATAGAGCAGTTCTCTACGAACTATAGAAATCTATGGGCTACGATATCATTTGTATAGAAGGAACACTTAGTTGAGCAACATGTTATCAAATTTACGGACATGACAGGTGGAGTTTTCTGTATGATAAGTAAGTTTTAAGTTTGATAAAAGATTATAATAATATTAATTAATTATAATAATAGTTATAAATACTTATTATTATATTATTACAACAATTTATGCAAGTTAAAACTTGCATAAAGTACGACGAGTGTTTATTAAATATACTAGAATTTATTTTCTGCATTTAATATTTTGTAAGCTGAGGTTAATGGACCAAACAAGCTCTCAAATCAGTACACCAGGAATTCAATCAGTTTTGGCACAGTCCAAACTATACTGAAGTGCTAAAAAACGCAGTTGTTGTTTACAACTAAAAAACTTTAGTGTTTGTATTTGCAAGCAATAACTGTTAACTTCTTATTGCCATTAATCTTAAAGGAAAGGAGATTTTTTTGATGAAATTCGAAATCTGTCGATAAATTTTGATTTGATTCATGATCTTAGATATAATTAATGATCTAAGGAGGTACAATTCTAGGAAAGGGGAAATTAGAGGTCGGCACAGGATTGAGTTAGCTCCAATTAAATAAACGTTATGCAAGTCATCCTTATTTGATACTATTATTAACATACTAAAATATTGAGTATGCCACATGGCTCTAAACCATCTATCTTTAACAACAAAATTACTGGGCACTCGCCAAAAATACGTGATTTCTCCGTGGGCCCCCGGTGAAATAAGTTGCTTTTTACATTTTTGGAATAACGAAGAGTCTTCTGATGATATACAAAAGAAAATTTTCTGGGGATGTGTTGCAAGGTCCCAGAGCATGTTCATATGCACTGTGATATATAGTTATTAGGTCCTATTTAAAGTAATATTTTGCAACTTTATATATTTCAAATGAAATTTTTAAACTGATTAATTACAAGATTGTTAAATATCATGAAAACGTGCTCTAATACTGTGACGGATAAAGGATTTTTTGGTGGGAGAGGGGTATGTTGATATATTTTTGTATTTTGTATCACCTTTGCATCTTCTAAAAAAAAAAAGGTTTTCTAAGATAATTTAGGACTTTCAGATTCTAGTGAAAGGGGGGGGGGGGGTGTATACCCCATACTTCTTTTCCTCCTTGATCCGTTACACCTTTAACACAGTATTTAAAAGGTGAAATAAAAATTATGAAAATCGAACGATTCTATAAAAAGTTATTAAGGGCAGAAATTTGTATTGTAACCACAAGGAAATTTTTTATTAGTGACTCATCTGTAAGACAAATTTCTAAATTGACGTAATAGATTTTGAGTGAAAATGTTTAAGATAACAATTAGGGTGTGGAAAAGATGATAAAATTCAAAAAGAGAATTTCTACATACATAAAATCATTTAAAATTAACAAATTGATTTTACATTGCTAATAATTCTCTTAACTTTAGTTTTTAAAGTGCTGACTTTAAAATCCTGCGTTTTTTTATTAAAAAAGATTTTGTTTTATTAAAAAAGATCAGGTTATTTTGCTACTAGTCCGTCTGGTCAGGTTATTCTGCTCTTGCATCCGTCAGGTTATCCTGATATTAGTAACATGTAACCCAGTATTACCTGCTTCATGTCTTGCTGCCTTGTAAGATTTTTTTTGGCAAAGACTACGAAAAGCTAACTCCAACTTAAAACCTCCCCTGCCATGGAGCTCTTGGTTGAGTAAAGACTAGAGATGGTGTCTCGATAAAAATACTCATTTTGGGAAGACGTTAAATGCATCCAGCTACTGTCTTGTAGCAGGCCTCCTAGACAACAATTTAAAAAGTCAACAGATTTTATCTGTTGATCAGCATCGTAACCCGTCTTTATCTATTAGACTGGCGTTGATGTATTTACAATACATTGTTTCCAGGATGTTGAATGCTGAACTTTTTTGACTCAATGCATGAGTTTTGCTTGTGTCTCTGTTTTTATGACTTGGCAACTCATTTTATTATCTCCTAATGAGGGTACAGCTCTAAAACTCAGTTTTATGGTTCTAAGGTTTGCTGGTGGTCAGGTTTCTCGAACTCTATGGTAGCTCTCATAGAGGCTGATTTCATTAACAGCTGCAAAATATCGGAGTACTAACAGTGCCCTATTGCGCATGGATGGTGTCCCTGTTCGTACTTTTGATGTGCATTGTCGAGGCCGTATTTGAAGCCCTTTGTTACAGCTTAGGATTTATTAATAGTAATAAGGCAATTGCTTAGATTATTAAATAGTGTACTGAGCACTATCTGTGCTTTACATCTGTGCTGTACAAGTTCTTTAACAAACTTAAAAATTACTAAAGTATCAAAAACTAAAAAACTCAAGAAACCATTGTCATCACCAAGCTCTCTAAATTTACTCTTCACTAATATTCGTGGTCTTCGAAGTAACTTTCCTTCTGTTGAGTCTTACTTCTTGCAAATTTCACCAGACCTACTTGCTCTTTGTGAGACTAATTTGAGTTCAGCTTTCTCATCTTGCAATCTTAGTGTTGATGATTATCTTCCTTTAATTCTTAAAGACTCCAATAGTCACATATTTTGTCTGTGCATTTACATTCGTAAGAATTCACTCATTTGTCGGGAAACTCGGTTTGAATCCACAGATTATCCTTTTATTTTCTTTTGTTTAGCACCATTTCACTCTATCGCTTTTCTTTTTATGTATATCGCTCTCTTTCATCTCATGGCTGCACTCATTTTGATGTTACTTCTGATCAAGTTGACCCAGCCCTTTTTCTTTATACTTCTGCCAATATCGTTGTTGTCGATAACTTTAATGCTTATCACACTGGTTAGCTTGGTTCTTGTGTTAGTGGTTCCTCAGGAGTTAAGACCTACAACTTTTATCTTTGTCTATCTCAAATAGTCAACTAGTCAACTTTCTAACTCGCTTTCCAGAAAATCCGAAACGTTTTTTCTAATCGACCGATGTCTTGTTTCTGATCCTTGTCAGTGCTCAGTTTCTCCTCATTCACTTTTATGTGCTTCTGATCATGGTTAAAACGATTATTGAATTTTTATTCATTGCCAGAATCTCCCTATTATCAAATCTCTTATAACTATCTTAAAGCTAACTGGGACACTTTTCTTGATTTTCTTCGTGTTGACCCTTGGGTAGTAATCTTTCATCGTCCTGCTTACAAATGTGCTTCAAACGTAACTTATTGGATTCAGGCAGGCATGGAATATTTTATTTCTTCTCGACAATTCCAAGTCAAGCCTCACTCTTCTCCAAGATTTTCAACTCGTATAAAATAGTGCTGCTGCAATTTTTAATCAAAACCATTACTTTCATATCTATCAGCAAAACAAGACTTGACTTTACTGTCATACTTAAAGACAGAAGAACTTTTTATCAATATCATCTTTTGATTCCACTAGTTGCGTTCTACCTGATATAGCTGACAAATAGATTGATCAATTGCTTGACATTTGTTTTACTCCAGCTTCTATATCTAAACTGTTTAGACTCGCCTACGGCTTGTCGTCCGGAAAACATACATGTCAAGTCTTGCAAAAGTGTTCTCCGGAACTGTCGTCTATTCTTTTAAAACTATTAAACAAGTTTTTTTAAGGTTTTTTTATTTTAGTAGTATGTATGTTTTGTTGTTTAATAAAATAAGTTACATAAGAATTTCACTTAAAAAAAAAAATTTAAAAAGCAGACCAGACTCAAAGAAGATATGGGTGATGCAGTAGCACTTCAATCTTTTTATAGAGCCCCTTAAAATAATAAATATCGTCGAAACGCTCTAATAAACTGCAGATAATAGTAAGATGTAAAATTTTCAATTTAAATACTCAAAGATTTAAAATAAATAAAATCAATAAATAAAATAAATAAACCAATACATAAGTAACTAAAAGAATAGGTGTACTTCCTTTAAAGAATAAAAACTGTTTAGAAAAACTCAACGAAATTATTATTATTCCTCAGAATTAAAAATGTGTTTTTTTGCTTGAAATTTTAATGAGTTTAATGATTTTGCCATATCTTTTTAAGCACTTTTTTTAAAAAAAATTCCATGTCTTAGCTCCTCGAAATGCTATTGAAAATTCTTTACATTTATTTATTTTTATAGGCAGTTTAAAATAATTTAGTTAATTTGTTCTTAGAAAATTTTTTTTCATTTATAATTTTTTCAAATTATAAATAAATTTAGCAAAAGTGAGGTAAAAACAAGTGCTTATCAGAGTTTGTTTTCCAGCCTGCCGGAAAGCGGCATCTGTTATCCTTATTTTCAAAAACTCTGGAGAGCAACATGACTTGTCTGACTACCATTCCATTAGTTTCCCTCCTATCATAAGCAAGTTTTATGAGTCTTTAATTAACGAACACTTAATCTCTCATCTCGAATCTAACAGCTTGCTTTCTGAGCATAAATATGGATTTTGATCTTCTTGTTCTACTGCTGATTTGTTAACTGTAATAACCGACAGGTTTTATCGTGCATTAGATTGATGTGGAGAGGCTAAGGCTATCACTTTCAACCCTTCTAAAGCTTTTGATAAAGTTTGGCCGGCTGGTCTTCTTCATAAGCTCCCTTCTTACGGTCTATAAGGTAACAAAAATGTCTTCAGTTGATAGCACTTCGTTTCCTGTAACTTCAGGGGTTCCGTAAGGTTTAATCTACACTATAGGTTTTGCCCGTTACTTTTTTAAATTAACATTAAAAATCTTCCAGTAACTCTCACATCTAAGGTGGCACTGTTCGCTCACGATACTCGAACAGCCGTGGCGTAATGAAAGCGCACTTGCCTTAGAAACGAAGGATCCGTGGTTCAAACCCCACCTCTGGGCAAGTTTTGCGACATCGGTTTGAAAGGAGGTGTGAACTTCCAATTAAATGCTCATCCGCGGTGCTCTGTGAGAAGACCGTATGAACATCTTGGGGCACCTAAAAAATTTAAAAAAAGAAATACTACCATTTATTCTTGTCTTGATAAGAAGCCAACAATCTTTAATGGCTTGGAGGGAGGATTTAAGCTTCAAAAGGATCTCACTTCTGCTAAAGCATGGGACTCTCAGTGGCCAATGAATTTTAACTCAGATAAGACTCACTTTTTTTCAACTAATAATTATCGCAATAATCTAGATCTTCCTAAATTTATGAACGGTAATGTACTTGATGAATCATTTACCCTTCATCATCTAGAATTAACTGTTACCTCTGATCCTTCTTGGAAAACGTATATCAAGTTCATTGCAAAATTAGCATCAGCTAAGGTTGCATCTCTTTATCGTGCTTGCCCCTTTCTTACTCCGGATTCTATTCTTTATTATCATAAATCTCAAATCCGTCTTTGTATGGAATACTGTAGCCATATTTGGAGTGGATCTTTGAGTGATGTCCTTTTTTTGTTTAGACAAGGTGCAAAAACGCATTGTAAACATAGTTGGACATGCTCTTGCAGCCAACCTCCAACTATTATTACATCGTTGTAATGTTCCTTCTCTTTTCTTTTTTTTTCTATAAATACTATATCTCCTGTGCCATCTACTAAAGTTCTTTCTCGTGTTACTTGTCATTCAATTAAGCCTCATCATTTTTCTGTGTTTGTTCCTAAGTACTATAAAAGTTCTTGTTTGTCTAGTTTTTTTCCTCGAACATTAGCCCTTTGGAAATTGCTTCCTTAATCTTGTTTTCCTGATTCAAATAATTTGCAATCTTTTAAGTTGTCTGTCTATCGTTAGCTTGCTCTGTAAACTTCATCTTTTCTCTTACAGTAACTTCTAACTCTTATAGTGATTGCTTACAGCCTTGTTAGAAGGAAAGATGTTGAAAAAAAAAAGGATTATAAGTAATGAACTTTTGAAAGATGAGATTTGATTAGATTAACTACTTACAAGACTTGCATAGTGTAACATGTTGGTTTCTATTTAAATAAGTCAAAATTGTATTTAAAATTAAGGTTTCTGTTATTATGTATAATTTTTTTCAAGAAAAGGGAAAGGAGGGGTGGAGGAGCAGAGCAGTAATTTAGGCGCTTGGATTAAATTTTTGCTAGGAGGTCTATTTTTTGTTGTTACGCTACTGCTCCTTACATATCACAGACGTTCTGCTACAGGACACTCAATCTCATCATGGCTCACTAAACCTAGCAAGGTGTTATGAAAGAGACATGGTAAAATTTTGAAGTATGATCTGGAAGTAGATGAGGTATTCCTAGTGGAAGCAAACCCACAATATGCGCTTATTAATCATGCCAGCGGTCTTGGTTTTATAGTATCTATTTGTCATCTCGCGCCACCAACCCAAGATTTACCTGGGAAAAACCGAATCTAAGCTTATTGGAGCAATCTACTGGAGACCAGTTGCAAGAACCAGATAAGACTGTGTTACATTAGGTAGGACGTGATTAGTGAAATCAAGATATGAGATTGATGATACGTTCTTAGCAAACAGTTAAGTCTTTAGGTGAGGTAACAAAATCTGAATCATGTAAAGGTGGAGAAATAACAGATTTTCCCTTATTATAGACACTGTTGAAAATTCTCCAGAAGCCTCTGGAGCCTAATTTTGGAGATAAAATACAAGAATTTGTAACCTGAGAATAGCGGGCTTTGTAGTTAGACAAAACCTTTTAACTATGGCTTCTATTAATAGTAAACAGAAGTCTATTATCTAAAGAGCTGTTTTAGCGATAGATATGTAAGTAATGGTTACAACTGGAAATTGCAGCAGCACAATGAGAGGAAAGTAATGGAGAAAAGTGAGGCTTGACCTGGAATTGTTGAGAGGGAATAAAAGATTGCATGCCAGCCTGAATCCAAGAAGTTACATAAGAAGCACATTTTTCAGCAGAAATACAAAAGAAATCTACCCAAGAACCATCATGAAGAAAATCATGGAAAGATTCCCAGTCATCTTTAAGGTAGTTGTAAGAGGTAGGATGATAGGGGGATCTGATAATGAAGAAGAACGAAATTATATTTTATAGGGAGATCAAACTGTGATCAAAAGCATGTAAAGGTGAATGTGAAGAAACTGAGCACTGACTAGGATTAGAAACAAGACATAGTCCGGTAGAAAAGGTAAATGATTTGGATTGTCTGGAAAGTTGATTATTTGTGTTAGGGATTGAGAAAGGCAAAACTTGTGGGCCTTAGTGCTTGCAGAGTCACTGACACTAGAACCATGACATTCAGCGTGATGAACATTCAAGTCACCAATAACAACGATTTTGGCTGAAGGACAAGGAGAAAAAGCTTGGTCAATTGATCAGAAATAACTTCGAATGATCAGAAATAACATCAAAAAGAGTGCAGTTTTGAGATGAAGGAGAGCAATATGGAACAAAGGTGATAAAGTGAAGTGGTGCTAAACAAAAGTACACGAAAGAATAGTCTGTAGATTCAAATCTAGTTTCCAGCCAAATGGATGAATTTTTATGAATGTTAACAGCCAGACCAATAGTCACTATTTGAGTAAGATAACTATCAACACTAACTCACAGGATGAGATAACTGAACTCAAATTAGTCTCACAAAGAGCATATAGATCTGGTGAGCATTGCAAGAAATAAGACTCAACAGAAGAAAGGTTACTTTGAAGACCATAAATATTAGTGAAGGATAGATTTAGAAAACTTATGGATGGCAATGGTTTTTTGAGTTTTATAGTTTTTGATACTTTAGTCGTATTTTAAATTGGTTAATGAACTTGACTCAAAGCACAGGTAGTACTCAGTACACTATCTAACAGTCCAAGCAATTGCCTCATTACTAATTATAAACGAATGATAGATAATACTATCAGCAAATTTAAAAGTGGCTAATGAATTTTAGCTAAACAAACAAAACCCCGTTATTTACTACTAACGTTTATCACAATACTGTTGCTATTCCTATATTGTTGAATGGCAATATTCTTACTTAGTCTTCTACTTTATGTCTTCTCTGATTATCATTCACTACAGACCTCTCATAGATGCCATATATACAATCCATTGCAAAATTAGCATCTGCTAATGTTGCCTCTTTGTTGTGCTTGCGGTTTCCTTACTTCTGATTCCATTCTCTACCTCTATAAATCTCATTTGTTCTTGTATATAATTCTGTTTTCATATTAAGACTAATTATTCTAATTATGCTCTTTCTCTTCTAGAGAAGATTTTAAAATATAGTTGGACCTGCACTATCTGCAAACTTGTCGCCTCTCTCCTATTGTCATAATGTTGCTTCTTCTGTTTTCTCAAAGTACTATTGGCCATTATTCAAACAAAGTATCATCTCTTGTTCCATCAATCAAAAACACAATCTTGTGAATCATCATGTAGTTTTTTTCATGTTTTTACATGTTAATCATATAGTTTTTTTCCATTAATACTGTAGAATTTAACTATAGTCGCGATTGCTCAATAATTTAAATAGTGTTTGCTCCCAGCCTTGCTAGGAGTATATATATATCTAAATATATATATATATATATATATATATATATATATATATATATATATATATATATATATATAATATATATATATATATATATATATATACATTATATATATATATATATTATATATATATATATTATATATATATATATTATATATATATATATATATATATATATATATATATATATATATATATATATATATATATATATATGTATATATATATATATATATATATATATATATATATATATATATATATATATATATATAAATATATATATATATATAAATTAGTAAAAAACACTTATCTAACTTTTATCTTAATATGCAACAATTAAACAAATTAAAATTTTTTTAATAATAATTTATAACCTGTAAAATATTTTTTTATATAAACTGAATTTTTTTTGAGATTTAGTAACTCTTCCTGATGATCCAGCAATGGTGAAACTTAAAGTAGAAGATAAAAGTTAGATAAGTGTTTTTTACTAATTTATCATTGCTGTGTTCTTTAAGAACATTGAGCACTCTATTTGTAAAATACACTAACATAATTTACATATATATATATATATATATATATATATATATATATGTAAATTATGTTAGTGTATTTTACAAATAGAGTGCTCAATGTTCTCAAAGAATAGAGCAATAGTAAATTAGTAAAAAACACTTATCTAACTTTTATCTTCTACTTTAAGTTTCACCATTGCTAGATCATCAGGAAGAGTTACTAAATCTCAAAAAAAATTCAGTTTATAGAAAAAAATATTTTACAGGAAGTTATAAATTATTATAAAAAAATGTTAATTTGTTTAATTGTTGCATATTAAGATAAAAGTTAAATAAGTGTTTTTTACTAATTTATATATATATATATATATATATATATATATATATATATATATATATATATATATATATATATATATATATATATATATATATATATATACATATATATATATATATATATATATATATATATATATATATATATATATATATATATATATATATATATATATATATATATATATATATATATATATATATATATATATATATATATATATATATATATATATATATATATATATATATATATATATATATATATATATATATATATATATATATATATATATATTACATCTGTTTATAAAGTAATATATTATTGCATTTTTACTAAATACATGCTTGTTTTAGATAATATATACATATATATCTAATATATATACATATATATCTAATACAATTATATATATATATAATATATATATATATATATATATATATATATATATATATATATATATATATATAATAATAATAATAATAATAATAATAATAATAATAATAATAATAATAATAATATAAAATCTATAATCTATAGGCATCAAAAATAATTATTTCATACTGTGATCATGAAAACCAAAAAAAAAAACAAGCGTGAAACATGGAGTAATAAGTCAGAGTTTATCTTGGCATCAGTGGGATTAGCTGTTGGTGTGGGAAATGTTTGGAGATTTCCTTATCTTTGTCAAAAAAATGGAGGAGGTAGTTTTTGTATTTATGTTGTTTTAACTCACATATTAGCATATATTTATTCACAACATTTTTCAAAAGTAATTTGTTTTATAGTTTGACACAAAAGCAAAAGAGAGTTCTTTATTTTAATAAAATCTATGACATAAATTTTATTAAAATAGTATAGAAGATCAATATAATCAAATTTTTTTTTATAGATAATAAAAACCTTATTCTCATAAACAATATTATTGAGGGTCCGGTAGCCCTAGTAAATTTATTATTGTTTTATTAGAGACCATTTTAACGCAACCACTCTTTAAGCTCCTCTAAGCTTTTGTTAAGCTTATTCAGTGTTTTATAGGAGTTTTCTCCTTCAAAGCACTCTAAGGTGTCATCTGCAAATAGATTGATGTCATTCATATAGATTATTAAGAGTAGGGGTCCAAGATTTTATTTACCCATTAAGCATTTTTCCTCTCACATTTTGTTTTTTTAATTTATTAACTAAAAGTCTTCTGTTAATTGTTTCAAATGCCTTTTTTAAATCTAACATTATGGCTATTTCAAATTTATTAGCATTAATTAAAAATTTCTATTTAGAGACAATAGTTTAAATAGCTGTTTATGTTGAGCAACCTATCCAGAATCCAAATTGGTTTTTATTAATTAGAATATTTACTTCAAAGTAGTTAGATAGGTGAGTATGAACACACATTTCAAGCAATTTTTCATTGACGGAGAGGATGTTAATAGGTCTCATATCTTGAGGACGTATTATAGTAGACTTATCCCACTTACCAGGTACTATACCATCTGTAACGATAGATTAACTAACTTTATAAGTTTATTTTTAATTGAAGGATATTGTTTTTTAAAAATAGATACACTAATTTCTTTACATATTGTTTTTGTTCCTTGTGTACTCTATTCAAGTTAATCAAGTGTTTCTTGAGATATATTTCTGAACTTTTATATAAACCTTTAACATTTTTGTCTACCATAATGTGATTTTTAACTTCATTTTTTCTGTGACTTTTTATTGAAATTTGGATATCAATAATACTTTTGATGAGGAATTCATGGTTCTTACTGATTATTGAATTATTATTCATTTTTTCATTTTTTGTATTTTCCATATTGTATTTGACACATGACATTTTGATAATTCATATTGTCGTAGAGTTTAATAGTTTTATATTTTACTTACAAATTGTCACATTTCTCAACTTTAACATCAAATTTATACTTGGTACCTAAATGATTTGATCAATACAGGTACTTTTATATTCAATATTTCTTGTAGAGTTGACTGTAACTAGAATGGCTTATGATCTTTAAACTAGGGTTCTTGTTCACTTTTTTCTACTTTTTTGAGACGCTTATTCCTCTTAGAACTTCAATGTCGAAAGCTCTCATAATAACAACTTCTTCATACTTAATGTTTACATTATTTATATAAGATCCATAACAGTCAATAAACTCATTTATCAAGATTTGATGAGGAAAAGTATATATATCATAATATATATACTTTTAAAATCCATTGCAAATTGTTCTACCCCATTTATTTTGTCGATTAAACCATTTATATCGACCAGAACTTATTCAAGTATTCTATCTGTCTTTGGTTGGTATCTTATTTGTTTTCCAATCCTTTCTTTAATTGCTGTATATATAGACATAATGGTCATATTGTAAATGACAATCTTTGCCATTCTCTCTGCAGCAGGGTAAACAGTATTTAAGTTTCTTGTTTGGACAATTTTTAGATTTGTGTTCATAGGCACAAAATTGTGCTCAAATAAGTTATCATTAATTCCATTACCCAAAACTCAATTTCTCTTAACTCCTCACTGCGCTGTTAGGAGTGAATTTGTTTGAAGAAAAAAAGAAAGGTGTTTACAAGTTTTTAGTAGTAGTTTGAAAATAATTTGTATTACAATACTTTCAGGTGCATTTTTGGTACCATATTTTATAATGATGGTATTTCAAGGACTTCCTCTCTTTGTGATAGAGTTTGCAATTGGACAAAGAATGCAAAAAAGTGCTGTTTATTGCTGGAATAATATCCACCCTGCCTTATTTGGGGTTGGTATCTCTTGCATGTTGGTATCTTTTGCTATGTGTTCTTATTACATTGTGATAATAACATGGTGTTTTTATTATCTTTTTATATCTTTTACAAGTGAACTACCTTGGCAACAAAAATTTTGTTTAAATTACCAGAGTTATTTTAATTTGGAGTCTAATTTAACAGTGTTGAAAAGTCAAAATCAGTCTGATCCTAATATTTCAAATTTAACAAATTACTTGCAGCATCAATACAATGATTTTCCTGATTGTTGTGTTCGAGACTCAGCTCAATATTATTGGTATAATAATGTTTTGCAAGTTTCTTCAAATCTTCATTCAAGCGGTGTACTGAACTGGAGAATGTTTGGATGTTTATTGCTTGCATGGGTATTGGTATATATGTGTGTTCTAAAAGGAGTCAAGTCAAGTGGCAAGGTAAATTTATTATTGTTTAATTATTAATTTTATCAATAAATACAGATAATCATACTAATACATATTGACTAACATGCATATTGCTTGTAGTAAAATGCTAATTGAGTTTAAATTTTTGACATTTAACTTTATTATACTTATATTTATATATTTTATATTATTTTATAATAAGGCTTGTATTTATAGAGTTAGTTAAAGAAGTACTCAATGCAGACTAAGGTGGGCTGAAAGTAATGTAAAAAAAAAATTTGCAAATCTATAATTGGCACGGGGTGGAATAGTTACTCCATAGTAGCATTAGTGAATTAAAAAAAGTAGAGCTCATAAATTTGTTGGTATTGGGGTGCCCCCAACACTCTTGAAATATCACCAAATTTATGCAGTTTTGTAGTTTTCTGGCATTTTACATACAACTAAGCAATGTTTAATTTAGTTACTTAAAATACTTGTACTAAACAGTACACAAGTACACACTACACATGCAAATAAAATGTTAAAGTCTGTATTGTGCTTTGTTGTCAAACGTTTTCATTTTCTTTCTGGATTCAATACCATAATGTCTCGTTGTTCAGTGCAAACTGCTGCCGAAACCTCAGTCACTAGACGAATATGTTGCTGGGTGGCTTGGGTGTGGCAGGGAAATTGTGGCAGGCTCCTAACAAGCTGGTTGTTCCTGTTCTTAACGCAGTCTTGTAGCTCTGCTTCAGCCAAGTGTTTTGTCATCGGAGGTTCACAGTGGTGTTCGTTGTTCCAGTTTACCAGGTCAATGTAATCTCTGGCATTGAAGTTTAAACTTGGAACTCAAAATTGTCGCAGTGCTTCTGATGCATTCTCCTTCCGTACAGCAAGTATCCGTCTGCAGTCCAGCTCTCTGATGTGGTCTCTTTCATCAGCTAGCATTGCCAACAAGATGTTCTCAGAATGGCAAAAGAACCGTTTTTGGCAATTACGGGATCAACAATCACTTTGAGTTCCGGTTTCATGTATCTGGAAAACTGTATTAGTCTCCACATGTCGCGATCCTTCCGTGCACACCGACCTGACTTTAATGTGGAACCATAGTGGTGCATACACAGTCATGACATACGTGACAAGTTCCACAAGATTCTTGGAAGGAATAGCTGTTGCTACATATAACCGAAGCAGCCTGTTAGTGGTAGTCAACCAACTTGAATGTACCACCGGCCCGGGCTTTTGCAACGCAAGATCTTCAAGACATTGCCCAGTCTCTACTGCTTTACACATGTTGAACAAATATTTTTGATCCGTGCTCAAGTCAGCAAAATCCACAGGAGGACAGTTGTCAAACTTTAAAGCCACAAATGGTAAAATGGGCAATTCTTCACATGTCGGTAATAAACTTCCAATGGGTCCAGAAAACAATTTTGGACCACTCGTAACCAGAGGCGTGGTGGCTCTAAAAAGCCCATGCAGGATTTTAATTAAAAGGCCTATATTTCCAGTATTTTACCATATATGCTTGATGTAAAGGCCCATACGAAAAAAAAAATGTATATGTATATATATATATACGATGCAGCAACCACGTTTTTGTTTTGATTTTCTTAAAACACCATTTACCACAAGCAGATACGATTAGTATTTTATTGTTTGAAGAACATAACCTAACACAAAATTAAAAATCAAAGATTTTAGTTTTTCTATTACTATATAATGATATATATTTTATTGTATAATAATATAAATTTTTTTAAATTATATATAATTTTTTTTCTAAAATAAATATTGAAAATCTTCAAAAATAAGAAATTCTTTTTATAGATAGTTTATGCTTTTGTTTAATTTAGTGTTTTAATTTTTTTAACATTTTCGCATAAACTCACAACAGCAAAAATGCCGGTCTAAAAATGGTGCCGTTATTGACATAATTTATCATAAAAGTTTTTATAACGTTGTTTCATTTAGCAGTTACTTAATTGAAAGTATTACATATTTTTTCCAAAAATGCTATTTTATTGTTTTTTCATTTCAAAAATAAAACAAAATTAAAATAATGAAAATAAAAAAATTTAAATAATATTATAACTATTAAAATAATTAATAGTTATAAAATTGTGTTGTAAATAAGTAAATTGTTAAGGTGTAAAATCAAATTGTATTTGAAAATATTTGCGGTACTCCCACACCTCAATTTAAAAAAATTCATTAAATAATATGGTTTTACGCTATTTTTTAAAGGTTTTATTTGTGTATTTATATAATACATAATTTAAAGTTTGCATAAAACATATCTTCTTTAAATGTACTTTTTGTACAGCCATCATCCTTTTTTTAATCTGTCTGAGGACAGGATATTACGGAGTAATTTGTTTACTTACATACAATAATATAAACTGTATAAAAATAAAAAACTTTATTTAGTATAAAACAATTTTATATCTGTTTCGAAACGTTACAAAAATGCAAAACATGACTTCGATACTTATTTATATAAAACTTAATTTAAAATTTAACACCAAAACATTTTTCTTAAATTACTAAAACGCAATACAATTACTATATAGTAATTGTATTGCGTTTTAATTCATTTAAAAAAATATTTTGGGGTTAAATTTTAAATTAAGTTAATTTAAGTCCAACAATAATAATATGGGTCTGCGGACTTTTTTAAATTTATTTTGCCAACATTACGATCATTAAAAACTGTTTATGGGTTCATAATTTTTCTTATGAAAAAAATATCATAGTACGCCTTAAAATATCTACTATGTTTTCAGAGCAATATTATTATTATGCTAAATACTAATATAATTGTGCTCAAAGTTGAAGACTTAGGGTGGAATGCAAGAAGCGAATTTGAGTCAAGTTCGACTTGAACTTTACTTTGTAACCAATAGCGGCAGAGTATTTTTTGAGGGGAACACCCATACTCTGCTGCTATTGGTTACAATGTGAAGTTCAAGTCGAACTTGACTCAAGTTTGCTTCTTGCATTCCGCCCTTAAAATCAAGGGATTAATAAAATTTGATTTGTGAAAACATAAATATTGTAAATGATTGTGGAATTTCTTTAAAATGTAGAAAAAATTAAAATTTGCCAAAAGGCCCATATTTAGATGAGAAAGTAAAAAGCCCATGTGGGAATCCCCCATAACCTCTGGCGCCACTACGCCTCTGCTCCTAACTCCATTATATGAGTAATCAGATGCCTCAGCGGTAATTCATTTACATGCAATAAGCAGACAAACCACTGAAGGGGTCTACCAAGGCGCTTTTCGAGCAAACTGATCGCACCTCGGTGTGTGCCGGTATTGACATTAGTGCCATCGTACCCAATAGCCATTAGATCCTCTGTTTTGACTTTATTCTCCTTTAGAAAGTCCCAGATACCTGTAGTTATGGTCTTGGCTCCTCTACTTGAAGGTGTAATATGGCCTAGGTACTCTAAATTTGGCTTGCGAACTAGACACACATGTTCTTTTACAATAATCCGTCCATGGTTTTTGTTACTTTTTCTAGTTTGTACTCTGGTCTTATCTTTGCAGCCATCGAAATAGAGTCCATTCAGTTTTTGCTGGAATGCCTGGGTTTGTAATCGCTTTCTGACTTTTCGCTGTTCTCTGCCAGATTTATTCTTATCTATTACCATTGATGTGTCCCCCTTGTGTATAAGGCCCACATCTTGCAATGTTGCACTGACAATAGCTGCTGCACAATGACCTGGAACTTTATATCTGTCACACATCTTAGCTACATTTGGTAGTTCAAGTTGCATTTGTTCACGTTGCCAAAACATTTACATTGTCAACTTGTTCATCAATTTGGATACATTTGCAATGTTTTTCCATGAAATCATCAACTCGTTTTTGGCGTTTTTGTCGTAACACGATTTTTTTTGTAGTTCTTACATCAACGCCGATCATCATTTTTCGTTGATTTTGTTGGTCCGTCAAGAAGCTTCTCTCCGCAGGCGGCACCTTATGCTCAAGTGTGGATCTGCAACTTGGAAAATTGATACATTTGCAGATTGCAATATCAAATAGTTGCAGATCTGTTTCGGTAGCAAATCTTTTAAGTCGCTTGGTGTCACATTGTCTGGATTTATATGGTTTTAGCAAGTTTCTGTAATTGCTGTGGAGCATTCTGATTTTCTCTACAATTCTCTTGTGTGATATTACCGGGATTGATGCTTTGATCCATATATGCTCGATATGTTGCACTGTTCTTTCTGTGACTGTGGAAACTGCAGGATCTAGAGCACTGTCTGTCACTTTCATCTCTCGTTGTATCTGCAAAAAGGTTCGCATTGTATCCGACTTTGTTGGCAGCTGGGTCTCTTTGTCTCTGGACAGATAACCGAAAACCGGACAGCATTGAGAAATTCTTGTCGGCTTTTTCGATGCGCTGCGGGGTGTAGTATTGCACTTTTCCGTTTCCTGAAAACATAAACAACATGAATTCAGTTATTGCTGAGAAGCAGCCGATGCATGTAAACTTTAACCCTAACCCCAACTCTAACTTTTACTTTAACCCTAACTCTTCTCAAGTTAGCATGGTTTGCTAAGTTCTGTCACGTAATAATGATAGGGTTACGGTTATGTAATAATGCAATAATGTAATAAATATAGTCGTACTGCTTACCTAAGCATTAGTCAAATTCTTTGGTTTGCTACTGGGTGTCATATTAACTTCCGACATTCTTTTTTTTGCCGAAAAGTACATTAAGTTAATTGTATAGTATTTACTTTATTTTCGTTACGAATGAGTGATAATAGAGAAAGCAAAGAATATTTACAACTGTCTGTTGCATTACCTAACTATCTGACTCTGTTTCACTGCCCTTAATTATAATTATGGTTGCTTTTGGTAGTACTTGATTGGAAGCTATACCATTTTAAAACCAAATTGGGCCATTTGGCAGTCATAAAATTGGGACGCCCTGGGGCACCACAAGATGACTTCCAAAATTCAAAATATTTTGCACAATAACTAACAAGGTCATGGAGCAACTATTGCACGCCCTGTTGTTTCCTAGTTTTCAAGACAGTTTTTCCAGCCCACCTTAATGCAGACACTAGAGTTTTTACTTTAGTAGTTTTAACCCAAAAAAATGACACTAATGTCTTACTTGTTAAAAATAGTTCTTGGAAATTCTTGGTTTTCCTAAAAACTTTTTAAGAATTTAAAAAAAAAAAATTTTTTATCAAGAAAGTTTTTACCAATTAAATAATAGAATGATTTTACAATAATAAAAATTTAATAAAATATTTTTATTCATATATATTTTTAATTAAGTTCCTAAATTATTTTGTAAACCTTGAAATTTTTCTAGTGGTAGTATGAAAGTATCTGGTTGTAAAAAATACTTAAATAAGAAAATGATATTATTGAAACTTATTGTGGAAAGTCCAAACACCACACAGGGTTTGTACTGTACCTGGAAAATCTGGAAAATTAGTTAATTTTGGCTAAAAACCTGGAAAACCTGGAAAAGTCAGGTAATTTTTTTTAATCAGATAGTCAGGGAAAAGTTGGGGAATTCTGATTGGGAAGTTACTTGTGTTATAATTAACCAATTATGATACTGTTGGTGCCATCCATTAATTTATTTTGACAATTAAAAAAATACCCTACAGTGTTTCACAAGAAGGCGTATGTTAGCACGCCATTATATGACCACGCAATTTGACCACAGCTTTTAATTTTTTTTTAAATTGTAATAAAAATGTGCTGAAAACCTTAACAAAAACTTAAAAGAAAATGACAGCAAACTAAACTAACAAAAAAAAAAAAAATCTTAATGAAAGAGAACAAAATAAACAAGTAAACATAAGAAACTAAAACTCCTAATTACATTTTAACTCTTAATGAAATTACATTTGGAATAAACAACTTTGATATTTTCTAATGTCTTTATATTATGAAAAACGCTTTTGAATCAAGTAACAAATTGTTTCAATAAACAATTTTTATTCAAATTATCTATGTTGTTATTCTATTATTACAATAATGTTCTTTTTTTTTTACTTATAAAAAAAACTATTTATATATTTACTTTTTTTAATGATCAATTTAGATCGTTAAAAGCTATTTCTTTAATTAAAAAAAGGTTTATTTCAATGAAGCATGGTTAAACAATAACCCTATTTCAATGAAGCATGATTAAACAATTACCTTCATTTTGATTCTTGGCCGATGAAAGGGAAAGATAATGCCAAGGTTAAATGCAAATTATGCCATAAAATAATTGAACTTTTGAATATGGGTATTCAAACACTAAAAAGTCACGAAAAAGGAATAAAGCATACTACAGTTGCAAGCAATTTTTTTTTTAGGTATATTATTATTTTTAGCAACCGTATGCTGCTAAAAATAATAATATACCTAATTCGGTGGAAGAGTCTAATTTAAAGATAACTGTTATTTCTCAAAAGGATACATTATAAAACCACAATTATTAGAACTCATTGTATCAAGTACTGATAAAACTTGTGCAGAAATTATACGGGCATTGCATTATTGCTTAAATAAAATTTCTAACAATTCAAACAAAGATGCCACTAATTTGTTTCAAGCTATGTTTCCTGACAGTGAGATTGCTAAATCTTTTCAAATGGGACCAAATAAAGTTGGGTATAACATCACTCATGGACTTGGGCCTCATTTCAAAACTTTACTTAAACGACAACTAAGCCTGTCTCCCTGGATTGTTGTGTCCTTTAATAAATCACTCAACAAGAAAACTCAAACTTGTTAAATAAAATTCATACTCATCCAATATTGAAGAAAAAATGCAAGTTAAAGTGAGGTATTGGGATTTTTCATTTATAGGACATTGTACCAGACTTGATTTGCTGTATCATTTTAATAAAACGATAAGTGATCTTATTATCAGCAAGGTTATTCAGGTCTCTATGAATATACCTAGTGTCAACTTAAAATTTCACAGAGACGTTCAAAACAAATGTGACGAACACAAACTTATTGATATAGGCTGCTGTTCTCAACACAATAATTCATGATGCTTTCAAAACAAGTGTATAATCAACTGATTGGGAAATTTAAAAGATGTTCAAAAGCTGCTTTATCTATATTCTTCTGCCAGAAGAAGTGACTCGATCAGTATCACTGAAGGTTCTGTGTTCCCGCTTTCATTTTGCGCAACCAGTTGTGTTAAAGACAAAAAGGTAGCAGAAAGAATAATTAGTATTTGGTCTTCTATTATAAAAGTTGTAATTTATTGTGAGGCTCTGTCTAAAAGTAAACAGCCATTTGGCTGTTTACTTTTAGACATTAAATTATATGAATTTGTTGCAAATACTGTTAAAAAGGAACCTTCCCTTGTAAGATTCCAGTTCTTTAGCTTCCTGGTGAGCATATTTGAATTGTTTCTGAAGCTCTATCAGACAGATGCTCCAATGTTACCTCATATGAATGGTGATCTTGTGCAGTTGGTTAAGGGTATTCTTAGAATGTTCATTAAATCTGAAACTATTGAGACTTGCTCAAAACTGTCAAAGCTCAGAAAGAATGATGCAGTTATTTTAACGATGTTAAAAAATTTAAAATTCAATGCATGCATATTTTGATTTCAGCTGCTGAAAAGTTATTTAAAAGATGTCCGCTTGATTCTGTGGTTGTTAAAATGAGTACTTGTTTGCTGCCAAATTTTTATGATCAGATCACACCTAAAAAAAAATTAGAATCAAATGAAAACATTGCTGCATCATCTTATCTTACTTGAAGTTTTAATTGCTTCTTATTCAAACAAAGTTATCAACCAGTTCTCAAAGTTTATGTCATCAGAATTTGCAATGAATTGTGGGATGTTTCCATTAGCTATGATCAAAAAAATAAATGCTTCAATTATTTTTACTTCAAAGACATTGACATCAAAAAGTATCCAGAGTTGTTATCTGTCATTAAGTTGGTTCTGACTCAGAGTCATGGACAGGCATCGGTTGAACGGGGGTTTAGTAATAATAAGGATGTAACTGACAATATATCAACAGATGGTATTGTTGGGCAGCGTCTTGTGTGTGGTTTCATGCTTACCAACAACCTCAACCACTATCCAAATTATATCAGAAATGAAAGCTGTTTTTAAATTTGCACATCAAAAATACTAACTCAAGCTTGAGGAAAAGAAGTTAAAGAATAAAAAACATGCAATGCTAGGCATTTGTCACATGCAATGAAGCACATTTGTCGACAGGAAGACAAAAGATTTCTACCCAAGAGCCATCACAAAGAAAATCACGGAAAGAGTCCCAGTCAGCTTTAAGGTAGTTGTAAGAGGTACGATAATAGGGGGATTCAGGTGATGAAGAAGAAGTTTTAGAGAGATCAAACTGTGATCAGAAGCACCTAAGGGTGAATGTGGAGAAACTGAGCACTGACTAGGTTCAGAAATAAGACATAAGTCGAGTAGAGAAGGTAAATGATTTGGGTTGTCTGGAAAATGAGTTGGAAAGTTGACTATTTGAGTTAGGGATTGAGAAAGGCAAAAGTTGTGGGCTTAAATGCCTGCAGAGTCACTGACACTAGAGCCAAGCCATTCAGAGTGGTGAGCATTAAAGTCACTGACAACAACTATATTAGCTGATGGATAAAGAGAAAGCACTTGGTCAATATGATCAGAAGTAACATCAAAAAGAGTGCAGTCTTGAGATGAAGGAGAGCAATATAGAACAAAAAGAAAAAAGATAGAGTGAAGTGGTGCTAAACGAAAGCACATGAATGAATAGTCTGTGGATTCAAACCTAGTTTCACAACTAATGGTTGAATTCTTACGAATATAAATGCCCAGGCCAAGCATGTGACTATTGGAGTCTTTGTGAATTAAAGGATTATAACCATCAACGCTAAGATCACAAGATGAGAAAAGAATATATATATTATTAGAAAATACATAATATTAGAAAATATACATACATAATATTAGAAAATATACATACATAATATTAGAAAATATACATACATAATATTAGAAAATATACATACATAATATTAGAAAATATACATACATAATATTAGAAAATACATAATATTAGAAAATATACATACATAATATTAGAAAATATATATACATAATATTAGAAAATATACATACATAATATTAGAAAATACATAATATTAGAAAATATACATACATAATATTAGAAAATATACATACATAATATTAGAAAATATACATACATAATATTAGAAAATATACATACATAATATTAGAAAATATACATACATAATATTAGAAAATATATAATATTAGAAAATATACATACATAATATTAGAAAATATATAATATTAGAAAATATACATACATAATATTAGAAAATATATAATATTAGAAAATATACATACATAATATTAGAAAAGATACATACATAATATTAGAAAATATACATACATAATATTAGAAAATATACATACATAATATTAGAAAATATACATACATAATATTAGAAAATATACATACATAATATTAGAAAATATACATACATAATATTAGAAAATATACATACATAATATTAGAAAATATACATACATAATATTAGAAAATATACATACATAATATTAGAAAATATACATACATAATATTAGAAAATATACATACATAATATTAGAAAATATACATACATAATATTAGAAAATATACATACATAATATTAGAAAATATACATACATAATATTAGAAAATATACATACATAATATTAGAAAATATACATACATAATATTAGAAAAGAACATATATATATTATGTAGGTTTATGTGTGTATATTATGTGCATGAGTATAATAATGTTAGATTTATGTTCAGTTGCCCTTTAGGTGTCTAAAACATTGCTAATGTATTAAATTTTTTTTTTTTAATAATTTATTTAGGTCAACCCATAGAATGGGTTTAAATAAAGGAAAAACAGTTAAATGTCATTTGTAGAAATATTTTTAATATTTAATTTATTATTCTAATGTTATGCTTTAATTAAATACTAAATAAAGTATTTTTTTTGATAATTAAAGAACACTGCCACACGAAATATCAAAAATCCTTTACATTTGTTTCTCATAGAGAAAATAAAGTCTATAAAATTTTGAATAAAACTATTTTACTCTGAACATTATTTCAATTTAGTAGACTTCTTTTTATTTTGTTTAGAAAATGTTCAACACTTTGTATGCACATTTAATTTGCAAAGAACTTTATTAGCAATCTTATTTATGAGCTTTTTAAAAGTTTTGTTATAGTTAATATAATAATATAGTTAAAGTTACTCTTAATATTATTTATATAGATTCTTAGATTAAAAATTTATAAAAAGTAGTTTTATATCTAAGTATCTGCTGTAGACAATTGTCTGGTTGTCCTGCTAGGTAACAGTCTGTTATTTATTTGTAGTTTCAGTTGTCATTTGAGAAGAATAGTTTTCTTTTACTGCTGAATGAAAATATGAGCATAATATAACACTGCTGTATATTTGTTTATGATACAATATGAATGTGCCTATGTATTTATATGTTTTATGTTACAGGCAGCTTACCTTACAGCAACATTCCCTTATGTTATACTGATTATTCTATTTTTTCGTGGTGTTACTCTTGAAGGTGCAGGAGAAGGAATAAAAGTTTTTTTTAAAGCTGATGTAAGTTGTTTTTTTTTAACATGGTTTATGAAATATATTTTTTTTAATTTAAAGATATTCAATATCTGTCTTGTTTTATAATATATTTTTTATATATCATTATAATATATTTCTTCATTAAAATCAATTGAAGTTCACAAATTAACAAAACTTATATAATGTGTATCAGTACAAAATCAAAAGTCTTTAATTTGTATGCATACTAAATGTAGATAATTTCTGTGCCTACTAAATGTAGATGATTTGTATCCAAAATAAATGTAGGTAAACAACGGATTCTTAAAATGTTAAATAACTTTTATAAGATCTTGCAGTAGTGAACTTCAAGGTTTTTTTATGTTTTTTTTTTTTTTTCATTATACCATTTATTTACCATTTATTTGATTCAATATAAAACCTGAAGCCATTAACTCTTCTTTTGAGTCTTTCTTAGCAGCATAATGTGATAGAACTGATTTTTTAAAGAATTTTGTACCAAGTAGTACAGTACAATCTCCCTCATTTTAATTTTATGGGGAAAAATAAAGTTCAAATTAGAGAGATTTTTGAATAGAAAAAAGTTGACTTTTTTTCAAATATTCTCGTCAAAGTAATAAATAGAAATCAAATGAACAAATAGTAATTCTTAGGCCTAAATGCAATATATATTATGTGTTTTAAACTTTTGCATTTTCAAAAAAAAGTCGGTAGTTGTAGATTGTCTTTTATGAGCTTGTAAACCCATGTTAATGACACGATTCATGTCTTTAAGAGCCTTTGTCAAATTATTTCTTTAAGTTAGAATAAAGACTGTAAATATCAAGTAGAGTGATAGCATGCATTGTTTTGTTCAAACTTGGTTTTGTAACATCGTTTGAAACGTCAATGTGCTCATCATTGGATTCCTCTTCAGTTTCAAAGCCATCGTGTCGAGAAAACTTTGCAATAATGTCCTCATCTGATTATTTATTGGCAATGCAAACATCGAAATTAATGTCTACTTACTCGTTGATCGTAAAGTTAAATCTGCATCAAATTTTGCTTTTAACAATTCAAGATAATCTTTTAAGTTTTTCATTACAGCCTCTTCTGCATCTAAGCCACGAAAGGATTGTTATTAATGGAGTGTCTGCCAGATCAGGGAAAACATTTTTGGAAAACATATTTGGCAGATAGTTTAATAAACTTTTCTCAATACATTTAATGTGGGTTGTGTTATTGTTATATTTTTGCATTTGAAGAACATTTTTCTAAACGAATCTAGGTCCATTTTTGTGAAGTTGAGTTTGGGTAACTTTAATTTAAATCAGGGAAAACACGTAGAAGATCAGGAAAATATTAGGAAAAAGTCAGGGAAATCCACCTTAAAATATTGGCAGACACCCTGATTAACATTTATATGCTTTTCTACTGCTTCTAATAATATTCCTGATTTCTTTAAGCTGTCTATGAAGATTTGGTTTGGAATGGAATTTCATGCGTTTGTTAGCATAAACATAGCAGTTAAAATAGAAAACTTATATGTCTTGTTCTCTTTTTCCAAGGCAGCAATCTACTTTTTCACTGCAAGTGAGTGCTATTTCGCTTTAAGAGATCGGATTATTCCTTGATCCTTAGGTTGGGTGATCGAGATTGTATTCGGCGGAAGAAAGATAAGCTCCACCGAATCAAGTTTCTGCACGTTGGGATGGGCAGAACAATAATCTATAATTAAAGCAATTTTTAAAATTAGATAAAACAAAATAAGAAATTAATTTACTTTTTCTTAAATTTGTCTTGCCATCCATCTGAAGCTTGAAAATTTTTAAAGCTCAACTCTCTAATTTTAATTTAAAAATCTTTTAAATTAAAAAATAAAGCCACTGCAGTTTTTTATATTATGGAGTTTTTTACATATAGAACCTAAAGAAAAAATTTCAGAATCATATCATTTAGGCATCTTAAAATAAACATCTTTTTTGTACGGGGCATCAAAAAACATACAATAAATGTTACACCATTTTGAAATTAGATTTTCATATAGAAGCCTAGTTTTTGGGGGTTTTAGCCATCAGTTTTGAGATTCTCGCCCTAACAAATAATTAAATAATTTTTTTTACATTTTTACCACTTTGGAACAAGTATTTCAGAAGTTAAAGCTAATTGTGTTGTGCAATTAAGTAAAAAAATAAATGGTGCTGAAAAAATTAGTCAAAAGAGCAAAATTGGGACAGAGTATCGATATCTCTGAAACCGTATGGATTCGGATACTAAAATTTTAAGTGAAGTTTTCTTTCATTAGTTTAAGCTTGTATTCCAAAAATCATAAAAATCCAAAATGGCATGGTGTCGAAAATTTTTTTTTTGGTTGATTTGACACAGAATGACCCTTAAGGTATTTTCTTAAGAAAGAAGATACTGTTTTATTGTTTTATGAAGAATTAAAGTTAAAAAAAGTTCATGAAATCATGAAATTTTATAATATTTTATGAATCCTCTGTCTAAGCCAGCAAACACCAATGGAAAAATTACTTTTTATGTCAAACTTAAATTATATTATAGTCATTACAACCCTCAGAATCAGGAAAAATGAAGTTGGCAATAAATTGCCGACCTCAAACTGTTAGAGGTTGGCATTAGGTTGGCAAAAAAAATTTGATACAAAAAATTTATCATAAAACGTAGAAACAAGGTTGGCAGTTTTTTGCCGACCTCAAACATTTTAATGATGGTAGTCGGGTCTGCATTGCCGAATATTCAACCTAATTCCAATGGTTATCATTATTAGATTAAGAAACATATCAATGGTAAATTAAGGAATTATTTCAAAAGATTTAACTAAATTCATGTTAACGCCGATGAAGGGAATCGATCTAAAGACTCCAAAATGATGTTCTTTAGATTCACTATTACGGGTAGTAAAAAGGTTTGGAAAATTATATATAAAAAAAGAAAAGTTTCTTTAAATATTAAAAAAATCTGAAGTAAAAAAAATCATACCATCTAAAGCTAATACCATCTAAATTATACCATCTTTGTTTGGACATAATATGCTGATAAAACCATGCTAATTTCAAATAAAAGAATTCAAATAATTTGTAAATCGCCTTAGCTCACCGAGTGATTATACTGGTCAGACTGATCTGGTGTAGTATATATAGAACAAGTTGCAATTTATAAATTTAATTTTAAAAATTAAATTTAATAAGGGGTGTGTAGTAGTGTAATAACAAAAAATTTTTTCTATGAAATCACTTGCATTTTGCATATAAATTGCATTTTCGATTTTTTAAAAGTCCCCCCCCCCCCCTCTTCGGAAGAAAAAAGTGAAAAAACAATTTTTTTTTAAAAATGACATGTGTTTTTTGCTTTATTCAAAAGAGTAATAGTAATAACTAAGCAACTTTTATTAACAAATAAGATACAGAACAGCTATCAATTTGTCCAAAATGTACAAGAAATGTTTAAAAAATAGTTTTTGCTATGAACTTCAGGTTCAAAAAATCAATCTTTCTTAATTTCGCATGAAGTTCCTCCATCAGTTTTACAGCACGTTCAGCAATTTGGTTAGATCTGGAAATGTCAATTAATGATTCTTTGGAAAATGTCTCAATTAATGACTCTTTGTAAACAGTTCATTGAAGGAAGCTTCTTTGTAGTGTTGCGAATGGAACCAATCATTTGCCCATTTGTAGCAGATGAAGTCGCATGCTGGAGCGACTCTGGTATCAGAAATAATGCTATAATAGCATATATCGCTCGTGAGTTCCATCTTGCCTGGTGTAAATTTGAGAGTTTCTTCCAGCTGATTCTAGGCCAATGTGAAGTTGTTTTGTAATGACGATATGCCTGACAAAGTTCATATAAGAACTTAAAATCATCTCGCCATCCAGGGTTCTTGCCTGTGTCAACATCATCTGTCGCAACGAGGTGGTAATCTGTCGCAACGAGGTGGTAAAGAGAGACATAGTTTTCTGTTAATTTGTTAATGAAGGAATATTTGAGTTCTGGTTTGGTTCTTGGCTCTTGAATAAGAAAATCCATGACATGCTTCAGAAGGAGGTCGAGCACATGGTGCTGACAGCCAATATATTGTGGCTTCTGAAAGTCCTTTCTCAAGACTTCATCCTGTATGAGCTTTACAATCCCGTGCAAATGACCAGTATTTACTGCAGTTGTGTCGCAGATTATCATGCAAATATTTTCCCAAGCATGGTATTCATCAATTAGCTGATGTAGTTCCTTGTGAAGGGCTGCAGCAGAACCACTCTCACATTTAAGAATACTGAGTTTGATTTCGATTGTCAAATTTTTCAGCAGAACGACTTGATACTCTTCCCCTTGCATTCTTTTACCATCAAACTGGAGACAATAGGGATCTTTGCTTTGAGGTTTTTGAACATTTTTGGTTTTCATTTTCTGTCCTTCAGAGATTACTTGTTTCCAGACACCTGCCTGACTTGGAACCGGCACATCATGACCATGTTCAGCAATGGTTGCAAGAACCTCATGTGCTTTATGTGTAGAAATGTTGTTTTTTAGTACTAGTAAACCCGCTGTTGTAGTGCTTGATCTTTGGTATTTCGGTTTGCATTCAGGAGAAGTAGACGTGGAAAAAGAGGTTGGCGACTCGGGTGAAGAATCAGAGGTTTCAGAATCCGTAGATTCTGAGTCACTTTCATGTGTTTGTGTGGGTTGGGATTGAGAAGAGCTGGCTTTAGGTTGAGTTGTTGATAGTCGGTTTCGTTTTCTTGGGTGGATTGATTTCAAAGGGGCTTGTTTGACCATTGAATAACCTATCTTTCCTCCACTCTGAACTTGCCTCTGGTAGAGCTCTTTATCCTCCATGCTTTTCCATTCTCCATTAATGATAGTGACATCAAACAACTGAGAAAGTGTTGCAGTGAATTTATCAAATGGTTTCTTTTTGTTTTTGTCATATAGATCAATCAGACTATTGAGCTTCTTTCTGATGAGTGCGCTGGATAATAGTGGAAAGTCTAGAATTTCCCTCCAGAGCAATTCTATATCCGTAATCATAATTTTGATTCGATCCAGTCGCCGTTTTTCGCTGTTGAACAGAAAAATGAAGTTTCCAAGAATTTGACGGTTTGTTGGCATCCGTGTGAGATTGGTTAGCTTTTCCCCTTTCTGTTTAGAAAAGGAGGGTAGATTCTTCATCCAAATATACCTGTTTGTCTTTACACTGTTGCTGGAATTTCTATAAGACATTTTATTGACAATCTTGCACTGAAAACAAAAATATTCAAATGAGTTCAGATAATAAACAACATCTATTAAGAAACTACTAAACTAACAACCATCCGTAAATATCTTGTTTATAAACAAATGGAAACAGCTGACTGGAATGTGCTTAAAAGCAGTATAGAGCGTCATATAAAAAGTCAGTGTGAAATTGAAACCGATAGTCAAACTCTGCGATGTTTGCACAAAAAAAAAAAAAAGGTGGGGGAACTTTTTTCAGTTTTTTTAAAAATTGATGTTGCTACTGTCATCTACCTACAATTGTTCCTCTAAAGTAAAGGGTTTCAGTTTCGTAACAAAAATTTATGATAATAGTTATTACCCTAGTGTGTAGGTTGTCACAGGAAAAAAATTAGTTTGAATATGTTAAAAACCGTTTGTATTGGATCTCTGAAAATTTGGTCACAGAAAAATACAACATTAATCTAGATAAAAAGTTTAAAGGAGAAAGGCTACGGTTTTCTTGGTACTGTGAGCAGTTGCAGAATCTTGCATGAAGGCCCATGGATCATTACCAAACTTCTTCTCGGCCCAAGGCAACAAGTTAACTTTTATAAAGTAAATGTAAGTTGTTTGGGTCACCTTGACACCTTTGGGAACAAATACAAGTGGGGTTTTTGAGCTATCTGAACAAACACCACTCCATACCATCACTCCTGTAGGGTGCTGTCTTCTTGCTATAGTCTGAATTTCCAATGTAACTGTTTTTCCAGACTTCCCTAGAACTCTGTTGTTGTATATGTTAGGCTCAGGCTTGATTGTGAAGATTTTTTCGTCACTGTAGACAGCTGGAACACTTGGGTGGGATTTGAACCATTCTAGAAGCAGCTTTGTTCTCGTTTTGCTCTTGTAGCCTCTCTCAAAAGTTGCCTATTTGACTTAATAAAGCTCTTCATACCTAAGTTATCATGGATGACTTGTTGCAATGTTCTCCTTGACACACAAGCTTCTCAAGCTAAGATATTGATCAATTTAGATTTCGTCCCACTTTGCAGTTACCAGAATTTCAAAGTTCTTTAGTTCTTATAAATCTTCTTAAGCCTGTCTGCTTCAGTTTACCATTTCCACCTTTTTCTAGATCTTTAATGAGCCGGTAAACATTTGAATTATGAAGCTGTTCTTTCACTGCTTTGCAAATTTTGTTTTTCTTTACATCTGCCTTTCAGAGTGAAAAACAAGTTTTCTTACTTTTTCTTTTTCCACGCGATTAATTCAACCGATTTTTTGTTTTACTAATTTATAAAAAATGTTTTTTATTATTAACTAGTTAAGCCATAATTGATTTTCCCATCAAATTTGTTTTTCCTAAATTTTCTGACATTTTGAGTGCAACGTTCAATTTATTATGTTTTTCTGCACTAACCTACGCACCCCTGTAGAAAATGTAAATTTTAGGTGCTGGTTTCTCAGAGTTTAAAAATCATTCAGCTAGATTTTTAAAGTAATTTATATTATTTATTTTAAGTGAGTGCTGCTTAATTTTGTGGATAGAAACAATTTATTGTAGATATCTGTGTTGTTAAAGTTTGAGACCTGGATGGATGCTGCTACTCAAATTTTTTATAGTTTAAGTGTAGGATTTGGAGCGCTTATAGCTTTTTCCAGTTATATGCCTCAAAAAAACAATTGTATTCGTGATGCTGTTTTTATTGTTTTGCTTGATTGTGGGACATCTGTTTTTGCTGGAATTGTTACTTTTTCATTTCTTGGATATCGGCATTTTAAAACTGGAATACCAGTGACTGAGGTTAGTAGTTGGTATTTTTAGTATTGTTTTTTCAACATTAGATAGTGTTGTGTTGTTTGGTTAACTTTGTGAAAATTTTTCTCAACTTTTAAATAAGTAACTTTTAAATAACGTTTTTTCACCCTACATTTTTACAAGGTTGGATCGGGACCTGGGTTAGCCTTTATGACATACTGTGATGCATTCTTATTAATGGACCTTTCACCATTATGGGCTATTCTTTTTTTTCTAATGCTAGTGCTATTAGGAATCGATTCTGAATTTGGAACAATGGAAGGAGCTATAGCACCACTTTATGACCTAAAATGGGTGACAATGAAAAAGAAATATTTTATTGGTAATTCTTTTAAAAATCTTTAAGTTTTTATATACTTAAATTTGTTTAGTTACAATAATTTTAAAAATAATTATAAATTTTATATTTTCTGTAATATGTGTACATTATATTTGTACTGAAATTACAAAGGTTATTTATAAGTTTCAAAAATTTTATCTATTTACTTTTCTACTTTTTTTACATTAATTTATTTTATAAACCTATTTACTTTTTGCAAGTTTTTTGATTTTTCATTTACCAATTATTTTTAATGAAATTGCAACCACTAGCCAAACATTTTGTATTGTAGGATCAAAGTTTTTAAAGGAAAGAAACCTAGCTGAAAAATTTTTTTTTAATTGTTTAATATATTGGGAAAATAATATAAGTTTTTTTTTCAAATATCACATATCTACGAATTGAATATTAGTGTAAACAGCTTCTTTTTTTCAATTTTGGGATTGCAACAATAAATTCAACAGAAATCAATTTATATGGGTGCATCATGAAAATTTATTAAAAAAGTAAAATAAAAATGCTACACAAAGTGTCGTTATTTGCTTTTTTTAGCAATAATTGCTTTGATATTTTTGATAATGGAATTAATATTTTGTTTGGGTAATGGCTTCTATTTATTTCAAATATTTGATGATTACTCTGTTCCCATTCCATTGCTTGTGATTGCCTTATTCCAAGTAATATCTATAGGATGGATTTACGGAACTGATAGGTAAGTTTGTAATGTGCTAATAATTTTTCTATACTTTGTTACTTTATAGTTAATTTTATTATTATATATATTATTTTGTTGTTTTTTTATTTTATGATGATCCTAATTTTATTAAGAATTTCAAGTGATATTGAGTATATGACTGGAAAAAGACCAAACTACTTTTGGTTGATTTGTTGGAAATATATTTCTCCCTTGATTCTTCTTATTGTTTTTATTGGTTACATTCTAGCAGTGTCTCGAAACACTCCTCACTACCAGGCTTATGTTGGTTGCATCCAAGTAAGTGAAGTTATGTTGTTGCTATATTCCAAAATATGATATAGATTCTTTAATATTTCATACAGTTTGATAGAAATATATTCCGAAAAATAATATAGATACTTTAATATTTCATACAGTTCAATAGAACTATATTCCAAAAATGATATAGATACTTTAATACTTCATACATTCGATAAAAATATATTCCGAAAATTATATTGATATTTAAATATTTCATTCAGTTTGATAGAAATATATGTCGCACTAATATGATAAGAAAAAGTTTAACTAAGTTTACCTAGCAAAACCCTTTACACAGAGAAGAGTTTTTTTTAGGGAAAAGTTGTCTTTATTGGAACACTTAAGGAATAAATATTTATTTGCTAAAGATGGCCTAACTGGGAAAACATTTATGATTTGATTAATACAAACAGACAACCCTACTACACTTTTAACCATAATTTGACTTAATTGCGGTAATTAATGACTTAATTGCGGTTTTAATGCGGTAGTGGTGTAGTGGTAGAGCGCTCGCTTCATAAGCAAGAGGTTTCGAGTTCGATCCCCACCACATGGTAGTACCACGCTCAACTTGTTTCTCCGCGCAGCGGCCTAGTTCGTCAAGGTTCGTGTTTCGGAGTTATAGAGTTGAGAGAGGGTTATAACCACAATTAAGTAACCTCTTATCTGTAGTGGCCTTCTGGGCCTTGGGGAGGTGAAATAACAAAAAAAAAAATTGGTTGCACTGTTATTGGAAATAAATTTGTTTTTACAAGGGTACGATTTTGTTCCAATCAAGGTAACCAGTTTCCTAAATTGGAACGCTTTGATCCTTAATCGGAACTGGTTGTTTCTTTTTTAAAAAATACCCAGTAAATCAACACAAATGAATTAAAAATTATTTTTATCTTTACATTTACAGTTTAAATAGTTTATAACAGGATTGATATTACCCAGGTAAACTGAAATTCTACATACAAAAAGTTGTATAAAAGCTTTAACTATTATGGTGTTCTTTTATTTTATTGGTTAAAAAGAAATAGGGAATGTATTATTTTTGAGGTATATGGTTGTTACTAAGTATTTTTAAATTGCGCCTGAACTATTTCTTCAACCTTTTGTTACTGATTAAGTAAGAAAAATTTTATATTTCCAAACAAGGAAACTTTAGAATACTTTTTTATATCACTGCAATATCATGCAGCAACTTATAAGCTAAGTTTATGTTTTAATGTGCATTTTAAATCCCGTCACATTAAACACAAAAAAGCCATATAACCTATAAAAATTTAGTTTAAATTTAGTTTAATCAATATAGTGTGAACACAAAATTAGATCACTGAAAAAAATGACACAAAAAAACTTTAAATCTATGGTGCTCATGCATTTTTTGAGGGATAACTTTAAAAAACTGTTGAAACATAGAAAATAAGAGGTTTTACTAGAAAAATGCAAAATATAGGCATAATTCATTTTTTTAATTAAGGCAACTCTCCCCTATGCTTCTAAAATGTATATTTCTAAAATCTACCTTAAAAATTGATGCATTTTTTAATGAATTGGTCATTTTAAATGCATAAAATAGAAATATGTCCTAAACCTTGGTTTATTCTTTTGCTTTTAAATGAATTATTTTTATTTTTAATTAGGTTCATTTACTTTTTTTGTTGTTGTTGTATCTTAAAAACAAGTTTAAAATAAGTCACAAAAACAATTTTTTTACAAGTTATTTTTAAAAAAACTTTAGCTAATGCTACATATTTTTTATAATTTATTCAAAGACTGTTTATGTTTCTGAAAATTTTTTCATACAGCGCTGCTCATAGTCTTTAATATACACCCTGTTGCAACTTGTACAAAAAATTAAAAGAATAGTTTTTCTTCTCAGATAAAATAAACCAATCCTCAACTTGGATTTGTTTATTTTAGTCAAATGATTTAGCATATTTTTTCACTGCAACATCTGTTGTGCTAAACATTCACTTTGTAATAATTTGAACTTGAAAATTTAATTTGTGAGCTTTTAGGAATTCCGGATGAATGTAATCAAAAATATACCCTTTTTGCAGTTACCATCAAGTGGCATTTAATGAAGGTTTCTTCCATCTTCGTTATAATTGTTGCTTTTTTTTTCAAAACTAGCTTAAACATCAGGTATATACTTCTGAAAGTTAGCTTTCTCGACCACTGAACCACAGCACAGTGATTAAGGAGCCTTTTAAAAAAAAAGCATTTTTATTTTTTGTTTATTTGTTTAATATTAATTTTTGAATGTTTTTATTAAAAATGAGTAACGTTTTATTAAATTTTCAACGTTGCTCCCTCATTTTTCAATACTTTTCAAAAAACTAAAAAGATTCGATTAAAGTATCACATTCTTTATTGCAAAAAGGTTTATTGATTTTCAATTAAGCAATACTGTCAAATAGAATCTACAAAAGCTGGCAGTTGTTGTGCAAGATGTTGTATGCTGACCATGTTGACTTCTTTGGAGCATTTCTCGATTTTTTTGTGCATATGATCTATACTTTTTGCCTGCCTATTATTTGCATGGACCTTACTTTTTAGAATGCTCCAGGAATTTTTGATTGGACAAAATTGCTAAAAAAAAACCTACTAAAAACCTGCTAGTTGATTGCCATGCCACTTGGGAAGAAGAAAGTCTTTGAAAAACTGTACTCTGAAAAGCGACACCAGACAAGCAGTTTCTTTTATTATTTGGCTGATGGATCATACTTGACACTTGCAGGAGTTACTGAAACATCGCTGGTGTGGAAATTGCCGTTGATCTAAGAGAAATATAAAGTGAAGTATGATTCATCGTCCAAAATGTAATACTTTTTTCGCAACTTTCCACACAGCCGGCAGCATCTTGGTCTAATCCTTGCTTTCTGGTCCTGCATTCGCTTCGGGATCCAGATTTTCTTCTTGTATGGATAGAAGAATTGTTTTTAAGCGTCAGGAAGATGTTTTGATGACTGCCTTAAAATTTTTGAGCTGCTTGGGGTTGCAAAATAGTGTCCTTATAGTCAAACATCGCTTTCAGTCGCTTTATGTTGGTTTTGGTTGTCATGATTAGTTGTTTTTTCCCACCCTTGGCTCTATGGTGGCCAGGTTCGTTTTCAGTTCGGTCAATAATCCTGTAGATTGTACTACTCAGCATTTTCTTATCTACAAAGTGCTTAAATGGTGAATTGTCTATCCTCTGATCTATTAGCTAGGTAAAACTTGTACACACGTTTTCTTTACCTTTCGTATTTGCTGATGTATTTTGGTTTCATTTTTGAAGATTTATAAAGCAAATACAGATAAATGATCAGTGTGAAATTTGCTACAAAATAGGTAATTGACATTACCATAAATAATTTGATACAACAGTTTTTGTCTGCTAAATTATGTCCCACTTTCAACTTGCCATTTGTTAAACACAGTCAAAGCATTTTAATGAGATGAATTTCTTTTGAAATCCCTGCCAAAGGCATATTTATGATTACTGCAGGATTTAAATTTATTGACCAGATTGAAATCCATATTTATGATTACTGCAGGATTTAAATTTATTGACCAGATTGAAATCCATAGCTCTAGCTACTCATTTTTATAACTTTTTTTTTTTTTATTGTCAAATTTCAAGTTTATGTTCAAACGTTTAAGTGGCTGTGGAATCAATATGTATTACACTTTTTTTTCAGTTTCTCAAATATATATAGGCAGGTTCTATTAATTTTTTTTTTAATTAAAAAAAAATCTTACATATAAAACAAGGGCGCACCTTCTAAGCTTCCACTCTAGTTTAAAAAAATTTTCACCCTAATCTGAATCACCCTAATATATATATATATATATATATATATATATATATATATATATATATATATATATATATATATATATATATATATATATATATATATATATATATATATATATATATATATATATATATATAAAGAAGTCTTTTTAAGACCGGCTGGGTTGGTGCTTATGTAAAAAATAATTGTTTTTTAAATTGATCAATTATCCTAACTTTTTTTACCTCCGGTTATTGTTAAGTTTAATTATTATTTGCTATGAACTAATGAAATATTTCTTACGTATTTAATATTTTAGATGAGTAATTAAATATTGGAATTCTAGATGAGTTGGGAAAAGCATTACCTATTTTCCTTAAAAATATTATACTGAGAGATAATATATGAAGAGCTTGCTAAGATATTATATATACATACATACTACTAAATTAGTTCTTTATAGTATTAATATGCCTAAAAATTGTACAAAAGGATTTCTTAACAGATCTTTTATTATTCTGGAATTATTAGATCAGAGGAATGAAAGATTTTATTTTATTACTTGCATCAGAGATATAATAATAAACAATAAAAGAATAATAAACAATAGTTGAAACAAAAAAAGAAACTTTCAATACAAAGAATACGAGAAGAAAATGAAAATTTTTTAGTTTAAATGCTAACTTTTAAAATACAGCGAGCATAAGTAAGCATCCCAATTTGAACGCAAATCGGTCGATAAACCATTTTAATACAACATTAAATTAATTAATCTAAAGTTTTAATCAGTATTATTAATTCTTATACTTGTTTTAAGAAAGCAATTGGATTACGGAAACAAGTTTATAAAATTTTGTAGAAAAATTGTTTAAATGTTTTTAAAATGTGTTTTAAAATGTTTAAAATTCTTTAACTGTTAAAAATAGGATCCTTTGGATTCAGCAATAAGCGAAGGCACATTATCATGGTCAAAGAACTTTGTTTATCCCATATGGGCTCGAGTACTTGCTGCCTTCTTAGTCATTGTTTCAGTGTTTCCTATACCTTTTTATATGATAAAAAACTGGCCGGACAATTGGAGAGATGGAATCACTTATATAAAAACAAAAGCAAATTACTTTCCAGACCCCTCTTCTTATGAACCTAAACGACGCATAACTATGGAAGAAATGGAGAATATCATCAAAGCAGAAAGTTCTCTTTAATTGATAATTAAAGTTAAATACTTTTTTTATATATTTATATTGTAAACGGCAAAAAATCTTATATATATATATATATATATATAGAGAGAGAGAGAGAGAGAGAGAGAGAGAGAGAGAGAGAGAGAGAGAGAGAGAGAGAGAGAGAGAGAGAGAGAGAGAGAGAGAGAGAGAGAGAGCCTTTAACTAACTTTTTAAATTTATTGTTTGTTTTTTCTTTAATTTAGGACTTATTGGGGAAAATTTTTCCAACCATAGTCGGAGAACCCACTTTTTTTTTTTACGCCTTCCTCCCCCCTCCCTCCTTCCCTTCCTCCTCCCTCCTTGAAATCTCTTCGCGACGGCCCTGCATGAGCGTCTTAATTACTAAAATTGTTTTGCAGTTGTATATGCACTTTTTTGTTCAGCTTAACGGAGCGTTAATTATTAGATTGATAAAAGCTTTTTTAAATGAAGAAAGGTTACAAATTTTATTAAAATGCAAAAATATGTATAACAAAAATTGTATCAAATAAGACATGGTCACATCAAAACATTTTTAACATTTTTTGTATCATCTGTTTTTAAACAGTTTCATATGCCAAATAAGTATCATAATTGTGCCTGAATTGTCATCAGTATTTGTACGTGTGTTCGCCTATGACCGCCTTTTACTTTCAAAAAATTCTTTAATAATTTTTTTTAACACATTAAAATTTTAATTAAAGTCGATGATGATATTTTTTTTTTATATGAATAATTCTAAATATGCTTGTTAATATCAAAATCTAAGCTCTTAGGAAACCATGTTATTCTTTGAAGCACACGCTCCTCCGAAGTTTTCGAGTATTTTTTAACAATTTTAGAAAGGTGCTTAGCTGTAATTAAATTTATCCCTAAAATATTTTATTTTACCGTTTAAGAGTACACAATCAATTTGATAGTGTAAAATGTTTTTACTTTGAAACTTTTTAGGTCTGATAAAGTTACTTTCTAACTAGGACCTTATTCTAAAGGAACACGTTCTAAAAGTAGCTGAGTCACAAAAAAAGGGCGAAAGACTGCAAGTACATTACCTCTCAAATAATTCCCAAAATGAGTTTTTTGCAGAATGTTTTGATTTTGTTAGGCAGCATATTTTGTTGAAAGACATTCCGTAAAGTACTTCGCAATAATTGTAGGTTTCACAACAGATTCATAATATGTTGAGCAAACAACATTTATTTTACTTTTACCTAGTTCGCCACGAGTTTTGATATAAAACTGTGGAATAATTTTTTAAATTTGTAGATTGTAGTGACAAAAATGTTTCTAAGATTGCTCAAATGATCATAAAAACGTAATGCTAATCCACTCGCTGATTGTTTCTTTAAAATTATGACAATGCACCATATATGTCAGGCAAATACAAGTGAACACAAGCTGTAATAAAAAAACTGTCCTACTGCTATGATTTCTCCTTGTGGCTGTCACACAAACTGTTGTGGTAATGATGCTGCCGAATGTATTCCAGAAGCAACAACCAACTTCGGTACTATGCAAACAATATACACTTTATTCAGTTGTAGTCCGAGGAGGTGGGAAATACAAGCGTATTGGTTGTTCCCTTCATGACATATCTGGTGCCAGGTGGTCAAATCGAATAGAGAGTTTCAAACCATTTGTAGCTCACTTTCCAGGAATAAAATTGGAAGACTTGCTCCACCTAAATCTTTCTCCAAAAACGAGGTTCATGTAGCAAATTGTTGAATCAGTACCTTAACCTGCATCATAATGTCAGTTGTGTGACACAGAATATTAATTCCGATTAACATATGCAATAATTAACAAAGTAATTCCAGCCGATAACGCGGCTTTAGATATGGATGTTTCAATTATAAAAAGTTTACTTTTACAATTAATAGCTATTTGTGACAGTTGGAAAGCAATGTGGAATGAAGCTAAGCTTGTTGCATCTAGGCTTGATATAGAAGAAAAATTGTTGAAGAACGATAGCAAAAAATAATTTCACGACCAAAATGTGAGTAAAATGAGTGAAGCAGGCGAATCTTTCTTGGAATCCTGATTCCAAAAACAAATTTTTTACATAATGTTGGATAATGTTATTGGAGGACTTACAGTTCGTTTTAGCGCCGCAAAACAGATTTCTGAAACCTTCAGTTCTCTTTGGAACTACCAAAAAATGTCAGAGAGAAAGTAAAATATGAAGCAGCTAATTTTACAAAAAAATATTCTAAAGATGTAGTAGAAGAAGACTTAGTGCAAGAAATGAAATATATAACAACCATTCATAAAACCAATATCGGGACAAAACATTTGGGTGCACTAGAAATATTAAATGCTTTGGCAGAGTGCTAACTAGAAAGTATATTTCCAAAGTACATTGTCAGTTGGAGGATTTTTTTCATAGTATCAGCAACAGTAGCATTAGCAGAAAGGAGCTGGGTAGGTAAAGTATTAAATCTGACATTGCAAAACATATAGAGTTTAATACAGTAGTACGAAACTTTGCGAAGAAAAAAGCACGCAAGGCAACCTTGCTTTAATAAAGTAGCTCTACACTGATACACCTGTTAGAAATTTACCATCAATGTAATTGTTGTGTAGTGCATGCATCATCAAACAGGTTCCAAAGTCCACAGTTGATATATAAATTTCTAAGTAGCATTATAATAGCACCAACTTTCAATTTTAGGCAATGAACAGGCGTACCTAATGGAGTCAAACTATTTAAAAACTCGACTGGAAAATTACAAATTTTATTACAATTATCAGTTTCAATGCTATTTGATCTTAAATAAACTTTAGCATCATCAGGTAAACGATAAGGACTTCTTCATTTAATGCCAATGAATCAACATTTTTTGACGTTAAAATAGCACGTTTTGCATAATCAGCTTCCTCTGAACCACCAAAATTTTTTCCACAACAGATTCATTATCATTGAGAAAGCACTGCTCAGGTATTTCTATACACTCTTGCAAAGGATCTTCAGGCTTGACAAGTAATGTTTTACTTCGAAGCTTTAGAAGCCATTGACAAAACTCCTCTTCTCCTACCTGAACCCACATATTTTCGATTAATGAGAACCTTTGCACGTATAGCCAATGTTCAGACCATTTTATACACGATTCTACAACTTCTGCTGGTCGAGCTCTCTTCATAACTGGAAGTATTTGTCTAAAGTCTCCCCCCATAAGAACAACTTTACCACCAAAAGAAAACTTATTATTACAATTATCTTTTCATAACTTATCAATGGCACTCAAAGCATGTTTGACATATATGCTTCATCAAGTAAATATAATACTTCATCAAGTAAATACAAACTCATAGATGCTTCATCAAGTAAATACAAACTTAATTGTTTTAAGAATCCAATATAAATAGAATTTGGAGTTACATTACATATACTATTTTCAAAAACGATGCAACGTGCATCCATTTTTAAGAAGAGTTGCAGCTATTCCGTCCATGCAGCTGTTGCAGTTCTAATATGTCTGCTGCGTGTTTCAGCAATTAAATAATTTAAGTATTTGTAAGTATTGCAAATATTTGAAAGTAAATGTTTTACCACAACCAGCAGGCCCATCCATAAAAAATAACCTTGAATGCTTATTTTCATTATTAAGTTCTTCATTAAGTGCACCAAGAATTGTATCAGCTAAATCACGCTGATTATCGTTTAATAGCGGTCTAACGGTTTCATGAATAATTATAGATTCAATTTGACGAAGAGCAGTCTGTTCAGCCAGTACAACTAGCATTGAATGGTGAATGTAATTCTCCATCATATAATCTTTAAATATATTCCAAAGATGTAAAGGATCATCAGGTTCACATAAAGTTAATATGATGGAAAACAGCTGCCTAATTTGTTTAGGCATCCGAGTTGCAACAGCTTCAGTTTCATGTACTTTTGCAACAGTTTTCAGCTTCATGTACTTTTCCATTCAATGTCATCTTGCAATAAACCTAATTGATAACATGCTTCACGAAAGGTATTAAAAACAGTACCAAGAACCGTACGCAAATCCTCAAAAGACATTGCACCTTTTACATGCAAAAATAACAATCTAAGAAAAAATACTTCGTTGGTTAGATTAACTTTATACATTCAAACCTTACCACTGCCTCTTTGCCTTACTTTCCACTTGTAATTTTTGCCATCAAAAACAAAGTGATACGGAATTTCAACATTAGAATAGTGACGCGCTTTATTATTTTTAGCATTTAATTTAAACCAAGCGGTTAGGTGAGTGCCACACTGTGCTGAACGATGCTCGTTCTTCTCATTCGTTAAAGTATACTCTCTGATTATCAGGAAGGTGAACTTGAAGGCGGATATGCGTGTGACATATCACTTATGGAGTTTTCATGCTTTCGCCAAAGAGCTTCTGGTGCAGAAACAAAGCGACAGTAAAAAAAGCTAAGAAAACCAGTTTAAAAACCAAAGCAGAAAAAAACCAAATATATGTTTATTTCATCATGGTCAAGACTTTTATTAATTAAGATTAATAGCATAATCATGAACTTTATAGACATATTTTTATAAATACTTAACCGACTTAATAGACATTCAAGCAACATTAATGTGCGCTTGGTATTTTTCAAATAACCAGGGGTTATAGGTTGAAACCTATCGATTATCCACTTGGTCCATCAATCATACATGTTTTTAAAATTTCAAAAAATTCAGGATCAACAGTTTTATCTGAAATTTCTGCTAATATTTAAAAATATCATCTAAGAAGCATTTCAGTTTCATCTTAAATACGCGACAAACTAAATCAGGTCTGGCAGTTGCGCTCTCACCTGGGTTTAATTTTCCGTAACTTCTCTCCATTTCGGATTGCAGTTAAAAGTAATAAAAAAATCTGGTTTACCATATTTCTTTATTATTGCCATTGCATCTTCAAAGTTTTCTTTCAAGCTCTTGGACTTCCAACATATGAGTATGGCAGTATAACAACACGACCTGGCCTTACATTAAGATTATTCGCTTAAGTTATTTACATTTTCACATATTGTATCACTTCTATGCTTACTTTGATTATTTCAAATAAAAGCAAGGCGCTGTCCTTCAACTTTGACATACACATCAACAGCATATTGTTGAAAATGCTTCTTACCATAAAATATTGGAGTGAACGTTTCTCTAACAGAACGCCTATAATTCTAGTACTGAGACAAAGCAACCCAATTTCTAACACGTGTTGCTCGGTCGGGGTTGTGCTTTAGATGCTCATGCTATTATGCATCAACTCTTGGAAAAAGTATTGAATAAATCATTGGATCTAGATTTGCAGACATACTTGAAATTATTTTTAAGGTCTGACCTTGAGGGTATATAACTACTTCCCTAGATGGAGGTGGAGCACCATCGTCTCCTAGAAACACAATAGCAATTTCCTCATGTGAAGGAAGCTTGTATCAACAACTATCACGACCTTTAAGCAATGACATTTTGAAGCTTTTCGACGTACTTCTTCATTTTCAAATTCAGTCATACTTTTAAATACAAGAGCAAATGGGTTCTTTTGACTAATTATAGTCTGCAAAAGTTCAAAAAATTAATTTTTTCTCTTCTAGCCTCATTTCTCTCACTCCGATGATTTCCTCTAATTTCAGCTCTCAAGTTACTTGACATGATTAAGAAACTATGTTAAGTTTGATAAAACTCAATTTAATTAATTTTTTTCTATACTAATCTAAAATGGCCAAACATAATAAAGTACACATTTGATTATAGATATAAAACTATTTATATATTCTCTAATAACTTGTGAACTTAAATCTAAACTGAACTGGTTTAAAACAGAAAAAAACCTAAAGGTTGAACATAAGTTAAACATAAGTTAAACTTAAGTTTAAATAAGCATTATATTTTAAGTAATAAAACAAAATATTTTTGAAACAAATTGAAATAAAAAAAATTATAATAATTTTAAAAATCATTTTATGCTAATAATAACTAAATTCAAGTGTAAAATTATTTACAAATAAAAAAATGGCTAGCCAACTATTACAAATAAAATTTGTTAATCATGTTACATCATATAGTCTACACTGATATCTTTAATGATTACTTTTTTATAATAAAAATCTAAAGAGAATAATATAAACATTTATATGTGTATAGTGCATATATTAGTCATATGAAACAAACAAATAGAATGAAAAAAAATTCTAGGTAAACTGCAAAATAGTTACTATCAAGAAATCAAATACTTTTTAAAACTTGAAAAATAAAAGTTAAAAATTATATATTATTAACAATAAGGATAAAAAACATGTGAAACATAGATTTATAAGAAAATTTATAGACAAATTATTGAACATTTTAACCACATAAGAGTTTCTTTGAAAGTTGAAAAATCAATAAACATAAAATTTAAAAATTGAAATAATAAAAATAATTAAAATTATTTGCAAAAAAAAATAAAAAAAATACTGATAGAAATTGAAAACATTTGCCCTTTGCCACGCCTCCTAGCACCACTTCCCCTATCGGTGGCCTCATATGGTGTTCGTCTCCTCCATCTAAAGGAGGAATTATCTCCATCCATACTGGAACCACCAAAGAAAAGCCCTTTGTGATAATGGACCTGGGTGCTGGGAGTGATACTGAAGGAAGCTATCCCACAATGTTTAAAATATAAATAAATCTGAATACATATCAAAAATATAAGAAAATAATTACTGTATTGGGCTATTCCGCGTTGTCACGGCGTGACATTTGACTTTTTTTTTTTGGGAAAAACATCAGATTTTAGCGCATTTAAAATTAAAAATTTAAAAATTAAAGACACTAAAAAATTTTTATATACATTACAGTTTCTAAAAACAAAATTATTTAGTTTTAATCCTTTATAGACTTTTAGGTATACCCATTAAAAGGTTGCGTCAGGACATGACAATAATTATCAAGCATTTTCCGTCATTAGAAGAAATGACCGTAGTTCAGCTCTTGTGGATATTTTGAAATATTTTTTTGTTAAACCTTGGATACTTAAAAATGTTTAATAAATTTAAATGGAGACACCACATAAATATATCAACAGAGTTTGTCACACCGTGACGTCACGGTGTGACCAGTACAAAATCTTTGAATATTAAGGCAATAACATCATCAAAAAGACAGTTGAAACAAAAGAAACCAATTTATTCGGATTTTTATAAGATTGGTATAACAATAACGTTTAACAAAACAGTTTATTTACAACAATTTCAAAAAAAGTCTTGTAAAATTCAGCTACGTTTTTTTATTAAATTTTATCTAGTTAACTAAGTATGATGCACTTGAATAAGGTTTCATTTCCATTGTATCATTAAACTGTTTTAAGCAATGGGCACTAAATATTCCAGGCGTTTTACAATTTTCATTAATGATGTTTCCAAGTTCTGTGCCATCAAAAGCAGTTTTAATTTTTTCAGCAGCAACTATGAAAGCGTTTACTTGACTTTCATCTCTGACGGTTTTATAAAATGCTGTTGCATCATTAATCAGAGCTTCTCTTCGAACAATTTTTTGTGTTGCTAATTTTTTTATGGTTGCTCCTATACCATCGCGTAGGTTGCAATGTAATTACAGCAAATTTTAATTTTGTGCTTGCTTTCCAGCCATGGAATTGAAGCTACTATGTAACAACTTTTAAATTGACTGCTAGGACCATCAGACCAAACTTGTATTTTACATTCTTTAAAAGTATTTTACATCCTTTCTAATAAGGTTAGTTATTAACAAGTCAATAAAATAAATAACTGAACTTCTTGAATGGTTCAAACCATCAGAAATAATAACGGCAGATTTACAAGAGTCACAATACCAGCTTACAGCAGTAAATAATGTTACTAATTTTTTATTCCAATGTGCTGACTGAACTTCATCCTGCCAAAAAGTTGAGAAGTTTTCTGCAAAGTCAACTTGTAACAAAACTAAATCAAGATTGCTTTTTAAAACTTTTTTTTGGTTTTCATAACTCATTGATTGTTTTCCTTTTATAAAATAATGCAAAAGAAATTTGGGTAGCATTTTGCAAACATTGTTATACAAAATTATGGCTTAGTCTTTTTTTATTATTTTTTCGAGGTACTTAGTTCCATTAAGTTGCGTAACTTTCTCCCAGAGGTACAAGGCAGTTTCTTTATCGTTGTTTTTTTCATCTAATTGGTATGTTTTGAGAAATAACTTCCCGTCCTTACAAGCTTTACAAAGATTATTCCAACAATTACAACAATTATCATTTTTCTTGCCACTCACTAAAGTATTTGGTATAATAAATATGAATAAAGGGGAATTTTTAAATCGATGAAATGTAACGCTTTGATTGACAAGATAATGTTTTCATGTTTTTGACATGAACAAACATTTGTAGGCATTAAGCTTGATAAAAGTATATGGCATGGTCTCAAACTAGCAAACTTGGATTTACTGATTGAAAAATCAATGTGTTCGTTTTTAAATATTTGATATGCTTCACTTATATTCATTGTTAAATACCTTTTTTGCATTTTCTTTTTCACTTTTTTTGCATTTTCTTTTTCATTTTTTTTTTTTTGCATTTTCTTTTTAACAAAACACTTTTAAAACAATCGCATCTCTTACTCCAGGTGCCTGACGGGATATACCATCTCTTTCAAAAAAACTAAAGACGCATAGCTTCGTTTCGTCATTAAGAGCATTAGGTCCATGTGTTGGTTGCATATCTGGTATATTTTTGTTAAACTGAATTGCAAGTTGTTTAACAACAGTTGCTTTTTTAAGAGGAGAAGTTGGAAGGGCACGTATTGCTTTTTTAACAGCTTTACCAAGTGTACTAGATGATTTGTAAGCAGGAGAGATGTTAGATATTATTTTAGGTGAAGAAACTCTATTCTTTTTTTTTCTTAGCTTGTCCTTTAAACGTGCTAATTCATCATTAGAATTTCGTTTTTCCTTTTACCCTATCGAGTCCTTTTCCTTTATAAAATCCGGACCAAATTTTTGCATTTGTCTTTCTCTATACTTTCTCTGGCGTTTTGCATGTGTTAGAGGCATTTTCATTACTTTCAACGAAGAAATAAACAATTTGTTTGTGAAAGTTTACTTTTTATAAGAATTGTATAAACAATAAACATTTAAAATAACTTCAGCAATGGCGCGACAAAATTTAAGAAAAACTAAATAACAAAGGTGTTAGTAAAATATGTCTACATATTTACAGGTACACCCACAAGTTTAATAAAAAAAAAACAATGTTAATTATATTAAAGGAGGTTTCAAAGCTTATCTAAATAAAAAACAATAAAAATACTCCAAATGTTAAACCAGCACGTTTTTGCGTAACATTTTTATAAAAATTAGTCTTTAAAAAATTTAATTTAAAAAAATGTCAAGCCGTGTCGTAACAACGTGACATAAAACATGACACAAAACACAAAAACTAAAAATACTTAAATTGAAATATCTATTGATATTCTTTGCCCTATTTTAGTTACAAGTAATTTATAAATATTTATTTAAAATAAATAAACATTCTTACGCTAGAATGAAAAAATGATACTATTAGTGTCACGGCGTGACATGTCGCAGCGTGACAAACTTAAAGAAGACCAAATAGAAATTTCTCAATGAAAGACTATTTAATTATTATAATAAATTTTCAATTTGAAAAGCAAGAGCCCCATCTATATTTTGCGTGAGACAAATTTACATAGAAATTTAAAAAAGTTTCAAGAAAAAAGGATTCAAAATGATATACTAGAAAAATAATTTAAATTTGAAGCCTAAAAAATTTTGTTTAAAGTTTAAGCATCAAATCCTAAAATTCTTAGAAAACCAGTTCTACATGTCACATGTTTTTAGAAACTAAAAACCTTTAAGTTTTGAATGATACATTTGGTTTTTTATTTTCTAGGATTTGAAATTTATATTAAACTTTTTGTACAACGTGGAATAGCCCGATTGCTCAAATCAACATACATTTAGCAATTATGAAACTACTTACAAACATAAAAAAAGTAATGTTTAAGTTTGGATACACATAAAACCCATTAAAGGCAAAAGTATGCAAAAACACATTACCTGATACTGATGCCAATGGTGCTTCTGTCGAAGCAAAAAAAATGTTTAAATTAACTAAACTTAATAGCCATGAAACTGCATACAAACTTCAAAAAATGTAGTTTTCAATACACATAACAGCTTTTTTCAATAAAAAAGAAAGTTGTCTCTTTAATGTGTGTTAAACGCGCAGACTTAACTAATTACCTAAGCACATTAATAACATAAGTATCTCTGTCATGACATATGCGCAACAAATTTCCAACGGTGTTTTCATGTTTTTTGAAACATTTAAAGCTTTTTAAAAAATTCTCTCCCTTTCGTTTGTTATAGTATATAATATCTTTATATATGTAATGCATATAATATCTATAAGACCTTTAAACATGCTTTAAAGGTCTATAGATATTGCTACATCATTATTTAACACTGTTTAAAAAACAAAAATCCACGTTTACAGTCATTATTGGTCTATCTTTTATTTAGTTTTGCCGGTATTAGCATTTTTATTATTCTTATGATTTTTATCAAAGCATTTCAATCAAAATACTCTTGTTTTTTAAATCATCTAATAGCGCAAAAATTTACATAAAAAATAGTTACATAAAAAAAGCATTTTTTTTTAAATGCTATTATTTCCCAGACAATCTTCTCTTGAAACCAAAGATTTAAAATTTCGACACGTCGGTTAATGTTTACAGTAATTATTGGTGTAAATACTTTTGTTTTTTTAAGTTATCTATTAGTGCAAAAATTAACATAAAAAATAGTTACATAAAAAATAGTATATTTTTTAAAAGGAAATATCATCGGAATAATTATGAACGGTAGTGTAGCTTTGTAAAATAAAAAATATTTTTATTTACACATTTATTAACAAATTAACAAAACATAACAATTTTCAATAGTTTTTAATTGTATGTCTATACTGAACAAACACATCATTTGATTAATCTAAAAAAGTAATCGAATTAAAAAAAGGAAAAAATACACTACATTTATTTATTGGAAATCAATTTATTTATATATAATAACAAAACAAATAATATAAAGAAAAGTTTTCAAAAAAATTAAACTAAATCTGCATCATCAACTAACAATTGGTAGATAAACTTACTACAAAAATACTAACCATAGTCATGACGTATTATTTTACCACCACTCCCTCCTCTCATACTTTCTACTGGATCCTCACTCTCTATTAAAAAAAACTGCCCTAACTTTGGGCCCACACTTTATGTGTCTTGTGAGATATGGGCCCTCTATTTGAACTAAAATATGCTGATAAAGCATTGTAAAATTGTCAAAATCTGAAAGAAAAGGCATCTATTGCAAAATCAATTACACAAAATAACAAAAGCATAAAAGCTATCAGTGCAAACAAATTTTGTAATTTGACCAAAATATAAAATTATTCTTACCTTAATTGCGACACACTAATTTCTTTTTAAATTATTAGCTAATGATCAACATAGTAAATTTTAAATCATTAAAGTTTACTAAGTTAAAACCATATTTAAGAGTAAACAAATTAAACTTATAATAGTTGGTAGAGTACCAAAGTGAAACTAAAGAAATAAAATCACAACTGTATTTAAAATGCTTGTAATACATAATATTTCCAGTTAAACATGGAGTATAGTATTATTTGATGGTTATTTAAATTCTGTCATTATCACAAGCTTATATTCTAAAGAAATTTTAAAATTATTTAACAAACAAAATACTTTATAAAACGGTAATTAAATGCTATTGATGAAAATTAAGGTGGTACTGTCGCAATGCAAGTAAAACTGTAAAACTTGATATTACATAATAAAATATTTAAAATTACATAATAAAAAATACATTAAACATACACTTTCGTTCAAAGATATTTGCATACACTTTTGTTAACGTTTTCTTATTAAAAAAAGTGCTGCTACACTTTCTTGACACTACATCGCTTGCAATATCTGCCACGGGTCAAATTCGCTTGAAGAGACACTATTAAATTCAGATTATTATAAAGTAGAAGTTGATGTAAGTGTATATATATATATATATATATATATATATATATATATATATATATATATATATATATATATATATATATATATATATATAGAGAGAGAGAGAGAGAGAGAGAGAGAGAGAGAGTAAATAAATACATTTATTCTATATTAAAATCAGTTCATCCTATCTATATGACGTCTTAATTTAGCTTTAAATTGCTGAAGTGTATTTTCTTCAATATTAACGATTTGTTGAGAATGTTTTCACTTAAGATCCTTGATACTGAGTAAAGTAAGAACTTAATTTTAGATTTCATTAAATTTCAAAATAAGATGCTTTAAATATCACACGAGGCAGTCCGTACATTATTTTATACATGAGCTGTTTATTACTGTTAAAAACTAATTTTAATTAAAATCTAGCGCTCTAAATTTACGTAGAAATAGCTTTACACAGAACGCTTCTTATTGCTCCAAAGTATATTCCTCAAATATCTTTATATGTATAATTTTTTTAACTTTTTAATTTAAATGGTGCTTGTTCATATACTATTGCTTTAAGCAGCCTTGTCTTTAACCATGTACCGCAGCCGCGGTACATGGTTAAAGACAAGGCTGAACATGGTTAAAGAGAGGCCAGCCAGCAAATAACCAATTTTTATTATTATTATATAAAAATAATTGTTTCCAAGAGAATTATGAAAATTAAAAAAAAAAGCCACAATTTACTCTTGATATTTTATTTTTAAATCTTGAATCTATTAAAAAAAAAAAAAAAGTAATTTACTTTTATATGTATTGGAGAAAGAAGATTTGTCTGTTGCGTTGTTTACTTCAGGGATAAAAAACTTTTGCACTAAAGCTTGGTTTCCAATAGTTGTAGAAATGTCGTACAACTGTTGTACAACAATAATGCTTTATAATGGAAACATTTTCTTGCGTAAATTGCACAACTAAACGTCGGTTGTACAACAAAATTTATGTTGTAAAACAAAGGTTGCGGAAATAGAATCAAACCAATCTCGGCAACAATTGTTGTACAACAAAAACGCACAACTGTTGCACAACATTTCTACAACTATTGGAAACCAAGCTTAACCGTGTGGTTGAAACTTTTTTCTAGTGAGCAAATCCAGGTTTCACATTTTTTATAAAATCCTGACCCGAATATAATAAGCGCTTAAATATCGAATGTTTTTAATAGTGTATAAGTTATAACAAATTTTGCTATAATATATTAAAAATAATTATTTAATATAATAAACCTATTAAATTATTTATCTATCGCAAATTATTATAAGAAAATGAGTATAAACGTTTTAAATAAACTTAAATAATTCGGGTCTTGGTTTTACATAAAAAAAGCAAAACCTGGATTTACTTGCTGGAAAAAAGTATCGACCTAAGCATGTAAAGTTTGTTACATCTTGAAAAGTTTGCGTAAAAGGTGTTATTTGAAACCTTTCTCGCAAACTTTGCAATAGTGACGTAAAAGGTGTTATTTGAAACCTTTCTTGCAAACTTTGCAATAGTGACGTTTGAAAAGCGAGAGTAAAAATCAGGCAGCTTAATACAAAAAAAATTTTTAAAGAATTTTTTCTTCCAAAATCTTTTTTTAAAAGTAAAGTAACTTAAATAATATTATAAGTGAAAATATTCGTGAAAAACCATTTGAACTTTCAGAATAAGGAAATAAGTCTAAGTGAGCAATAAATAAAAATAACATGGGTGAGCCCAGCAAGTGAAAATCTAGAGGCAAAAGAAATAAAAATAAAAATTTAAAACGAATTTCAAACCTAAATGTTGTTGCGTCCTTATCAAAATTGACAATATTTTTCCCAAAAAATCCATATAAACACTTAAATAACCAAAGTAAAGGTGTGCTACCTTCCTATCTATCAGCTAACATGTTGTTTTTACAAATAATTGATAGTTTTTATTTGATTTTTATTAGATACACTTTGAAATCATCGTAGATTAACTAACTGCTGTTATTTGGTACGTAATGTCTGACGGAAAAGCTGTTGAAGTTTTTTTTATCGTTCATTCCAATGAAAGTTCGCGGGCAGCTAATATGCTTAGTATTAGCATCAATAAAAAGCTTCAATATTAGTGATTGCCGTGGTTATTTGTATGATAATGCCTCCAATATCTCATACATATTGGAGGCATTATCATGTCTAAACTAAATTGCAAGCCTATTTTTATTATGTGTGTATGCATAAATTTTGTTAAGTACTTAGTTGTCAAAATTTTCAGTTTTTTTCAATTTTTAGTTGTAAATAGTACTTATATATTTGTATAACTGAAATATGCGTTTAAACTTAAAAGTAGTATTAAAAGAACTGAACAATGACAAAACGCAACAGCCGAACACAATAGTAGAAGATAGTAGATTTCTTAGAAAAATGGATCAGCTGGAGATACCATCATGATAGTCATCTGGAGCATAATTATGGAAAATTGCAACAAAGTGAAAAAATGCTTCACGCTGTTGATATCAATCAAGTTATTGAAATCAATCTAACAGTGTTGAATGAACCGTATAAATCCAGGATGACCCAAAGACGGGCCTGGCCTTAAGTTAAATAACTATACATAAAGAAAAAGTAATAGCAATTTTAAGACTGAATGTTCAAGAATGGTTTTGCTATATACATTGCATAATTGCAAAATTTCTTGAAAGCTTTTTCTCCAGAGTATTATATAAAACCTTCATTATAAATTTCATTTGAAAAATATTTTTAGTAACATTATCCCTACTTCTATTCATTAGCCCTATTTCTCTATTCTCAATAAACAATTTCGGAAAAGAAAATTAAACTTCATTTTTTTAAAAGGAATAATGAAATAAAGAAAACTTAGTTTTTCTTAAGTTAATAGAGAGTTTGTTTGCCCTAAACCATTTGGAAATTTTCTAAACCGTTTGGAAATTTTTTTCTAATTCATTGTTCATTTCTTCGCACAGTTCAATTATAATTTGTCCAGAGATAAAAAAGCTGCTATCATCAGCAAACATTAAAGTTGAAATTCTTTTTGATGCCATACAGAAATCGTTTATATATTTTTAAAATCAAAAAATATAAAAAGCCCAAATATTAATCATTGAGGGACATCATTCTCTATGAAAGATGAGTTAGAGAGTTAGTATTGTCCCCATAATCGACATATTGTACACGTTTATCTAAACAGTTTCCTGTCCACTTATTTGATCTACCACTTATGCTGTAAATGTTAAGCTTTGATAATAATTTTGTGGTTAACTGTATCAAAAGCCCAAGAGAGAACTATAAAAACATCTCATGTGACTTCTCCATTTGTAAAAAAGTTTTTTATTTTTTCAACCAGATGAAGATTTTGAGTTCAGCTGATGTATTTTTTTAAAAACCAAACTGCTTGGAATTTTCTTTCTAAAATATTAGTTGCACCTTATTTATATATATATATATATATATATATATATATATATATATATATATATATATATATATATATATATATATATATATATATATATATATATATATATATATATATATATATATATATACCCAGCAAACATTGTATAGCGGAATTTATATATATATACCCAGCAAACATTGTATAGCGGAATTTCAGTGGACCTATATAGGCATTTTGAGCGTTCTACTGTAGTTTTGCTCATCGGTTACTTAGTGGGCCTTTAGTCGCAGTCGCAAATAATGGCTAACCAATGACTAGCCACTATTAACATGTTGGAAAGTTTACCATTTATATCGACTTTTTTACCATTTATATCGAAAGTTTACCATTTATATCGAAAGTTTACCATTTATATCGAAAGCTTACCATTTATATCGACTGCCACTAATGGTCTACTATATAAACGACAAGCAAAATTCGAATAAACCGCTAAAAATGTCTAAAATGGTCCTCTGCAAATCTACTAAAGCAATATTTGCTGTATATATATATATATATATATATATATATATATATATATATATATATATATATATATATATATATATATATATATATATATATATATATATACACACATATTTGTTTCACTGTTCTGACTATTTTTGAATTTATTTGGTTAAATATCATATTTAAAGTTTATATACACACACACACACACATTCGAAAATGATTGCAATGTCTAAAAAGTTAATTACACTGTAGGTGCTTTCATTTTTTATATAAATATAATAAAATATGCTTAATAAAAGATGGTGACTCAATTATGAATTCAGGTGTAAATCTTTTATCTATCAAGTCTTTATATTTATTTATCCAAAATTTTAAGGCTTCTAATCCAAGATAATGTGGAATGCTTGTATAGAGATTAACAATGCCACATGTCAATGTCGATGCCACATTATACGACTAAAGAAATATTTCCTTTAGTGAAACATTCTATAGTAATCTCAATTGTCAATCTTTAATAACAGAAGCTAATCTTTTACTAAAAGTATCTAATAATGAAAGAATTCACCCGGTATTAGCTTTTAAACAACCTCCTAACTTACTAAGAAGACTTACTTCTTCAAATATTGAATTAACTAGTAAGAAGATTGGCATATTCAATTTCAAAGATATTCGGTGCAAAACTTGCAAACTATACCTTCAAGAAGTAGATGAGTTTAAAACATCTAACGGTACTATTTGGAAAGTGAAAAGTCTCATCACATGCAGCAGCAAAAATGTAATTTGTTACCTAAAATGTTTAACATGCAAAAAACAAGCATATACTGGTAAAACTAATAATTTAATATTACGTATAAACGGACATATTTCCAGTTGCAGAACTGGCTTATCAACTGATCGATTTGACAACCATGTTTATACTTTTCAACGTTCCCACCAAAGTGTAATTGAACCTTTTTTCCAACTTTTCGTCTTTCTTGAGCTTAACAATGAAAGTTTTTTGTTATCATATGAATAGCATTTGCACAAACAAAAGCATTATACATATAATTGATATTTTCTGTCTATAATTCAATCCTTCACAAAATTCCTGTCTTACAATTCAATCCTTCACAATCTATTGTTACTCATAGCAACAATATGAAAATTAAATTATTTTTGTTTTTAATACAAATATCTTGCGATAATACCAAAAACAGCACTACTGATGATTATTTGAAAGGCCTCTAATGCTAAAAGTTTTAATATATAAAAAAATATTTTGTGTTAGTATTATTTTTGGTAATTATATTGTTTTTAATAAAAACATTTTGAGAAAAAAAATTTACTAGATATATATATATATATATATATATATATATATATATATATATATATATATATATATATATATATATATATATATATATATATACATATTTGTTTCACTGTTCTGACTATTTTTGAATTTATTTTTAGTAAACTGGAAAAGACTTGGAGAATTTTTTTAAAAATAACAGTAAAAAGTATGATTATCAGGAGGATAGTATTTATTATTAAGACGAGTAAAAAAATTACACTGGTGTATCTACTAAAAAATTAGGACACTATATTACTGTGTTTTTCAATAAAAAAAAGGTTAGGCAACTTTATCTCCTCAAATTTTTGAAAATATTGTTAATAGAGTTAGTTAAGCTAAACGGATGTTTTGTCTATGACTTGTTAATGGTTAATTTATATATGTAAGATGCACTAATATATGTCTTCTTCACCAGAATCATCAGTTTGACTTAAATCAGTTGCCTCCTCGTCACTTTTAAGAGCAAGCAGTGGCAGACTGGCCCCAGGGAGCACCGGGAGAATTCCCGCTGGGCTGGTGGGCCGGCCTAAATCAGGTTGGTCAAAAATTTCAAAGTGAGTGAATGCAAGAAAAGAAAGGGAGGACCTGAAAAATCACGTATATAAAAAACTCATAAAAAAATAGAAAATGCTTTGTGAGTTTTTTATCTTTGGTGTACAAGGGCTCAAGTTCAACATTGATAGTGCCAGATGGCCGTCCACAAATTTGCATTATTACGTCCAGCAACATGAATTTTCTAATTGTTTTTGCTTCATTTGAAATAAGCATGGTGATCCTTTTTCCAAATTTATCCAGCATATCTTTACCAAGAAAAATTTTCGCCATTTTATTAATTTTTTCGGGTTATTTAACTCTCCAATCATTTTGTTCTAAGAATTTTATGGGTCTCCATTTTTCTTAGAATAAATTTTAGGGCTCCCTTCTTTGCATTTGATGAATAATAAGGTCCCTCCTAACAGTGTTCTTTTCTTCACCCTCTGAAAGACACTTTATTTTATTGTTAAATAGACCACATTTTTGACATGTATCTGATTGCAGATGGTGAAAATATAAATTGAATTTTGTGTTGAATATGTGTCAAAATACAAAGATTGAACGTGGAGCGCGATCATTTTCATTGCGATTGCAAATATATTTCTCGTACATTGTCAACGTTCGTAAAGTTGGAGACAAATAATTTATGAACTGGTTGTCCTTTTGGCTATCGTAGGGTTGGTACGTTCTAAATAAGCAAATAAATCTTTGAAGATATTCAGTGCCTTTATCACTACTTTTATTTTGTGGAGTCTTTTACCCCTGTGGTCTTCGAGAGGCTTCTTTTTTTAAATATTTGTTATTGTTCCATCAGGGATCTGCAACGTGTCTTTGAAGTAAATTTTGCAAATTTTTTTTTTACATTTCTACATGTATCAATTAGTTTATAGGTACGAATATTGCCCTGCGGGAGTTATAGGTACGACTATTGCTCTACAGGAGTTATTTGAGCAGTATACGTACTGCATTTTTCTTTTAAGTTAACAGAACTCATTACAAAGGCGTTTTTTAAATCCCATTTCATAGTGGAAAAGTTAGAAAAATTTGAACACGGCGAGCAACTGTTATTTTTCTGCAGCACTCTAGATTGCAACCACAACCCCTGTTAATAAAAATCTTTGGCTCAACTACTTTGCCCTTTGTTATAACATATCTTTCCCCTGTGGACCTTTTCTCTTTCGGAATATTTTTTGTGTAGTTCTGGATGAAAACAATAACAGATCAGCTTGACAAACTTGAAAACGAGTTCAATAAAAGCAAATTGAAGGTTATAATAATTGAAAAAGACATCAACGATATAAAAGAAAGTATCAACTTTCTGGAAGAAAATTTCTTTAAAAAAACATCGGAAACTAACAGTCTGATGGCCAGGGAAATTAACAATTTGAAAAAAAATATTGACCTTGAAGATCGTTCACGCCGTATAACCTAAGGATTGATGGCTTAACTGAGATGCCCATGGAATCTTGGAATGACTGTGCATAGAAAGTTAAAAATCTATTTAGAAACAAATTGGGAATCTCTGAAGACGTAATAGTTGAAAGAGCTCATCGCATTGGGAAAAATAAATGAAAATGTTAGGTAAAAATTATTTTCTGATTAGAAAAGAATTTCGAACACAATAAACTAAATAACCCTAGCTAGCCTAATGCTAGGCCTAACACCAATGTAAGCAATCGGTCCTAGGGCATAACAATGGGGACTAAAAAACTCATTGTGTAAGTCTATTTATTTTTAGACAATTAGTACATACTATCAACTCCTGTTAATATAGATATAGGTCTTGCGTTTTCTTCAATATATTGATCCCCAATACATGAATCTGCAATAAAAAAGTACATGCCAATTTTGAAAAAACTAAAAGAGAAAACCTGTCTAAACAACATTGCTAGAAACTTTATTATTGTATGATTACTTCAATAAAAAGTATATCTTGATGCTGCATTAATTATACACATACCTTCGCTAACATCATCCGCTAAAGAAGGGTTGTTATCTGCATCTAAATCATGACAATCACTTTTTTATTAGAAAGTCTACCAAATCTAATCTTAGAAGTACTGTATGAATGGGTTTTGGGGTTCGGCAATTTTTGCACAACAAACTACATACTCAATGTATTGTTGGCAGTAATTATACGGAAAATTTCAAAAATTTTTCCGCTGAGACTCTCATATATATCGGTACACTATATAATACTGAGAATTATAAAAGAGAAAATATTCCTCGTATTTTTTCTTGAAATTTTCTTCTTATCTGTTGAATAAGTGCATCAAGAGTGGTGTTGATTACACTTACCTTGCCTCTCTCTTCTTTGTTCTCTTTTAAACAAAACCTAAGTGAAAACCACAAAATGCGTAGTCAGCCAAATATGTTTTATTATTGAAGTAGGATCAAGAAGATGCAAAATTTTCCTTGGACTACTTAACAGACATCTTTATAACCGTTTATAAGGTTTGATAAAAGAAAAAGAGTTGTATATGTCAAGATTTCTGTTGAATTAGGCTTCTACTATAAGTTTATAAAGTGACTGAAGCCGGCTGTAATAGTTTTTTATTTCTAAAGAAGATTCAGCGGGATGAACGCTTAAATTAAGGATTACGAGCGCTACGTAGCATGCAGAGCGCTTAAGAGTTCCTCTGAAGTATGATTAATTGTACTCTTTTCAACAATTTTGTGTAATGCCGTTTTGTTGATATACTGAACTGCTGACATCTAATAAACAGTGCTAATTGGATAACCAAGTAATTCTTATTTTGAAATTCAGTATTTTGAAAGCTTAATGAACAAAATCATTAATGCTCAGTAAATCTATTTTAATAAACTTAAATTGAAACAAAATATCTTTTTTTTGACTGTTGTGTGCCCCTATTTGACTGCGCCCGGCTAAAAAATACGTATATATGTATGACACAAGCCCCCCACCCAGACATACACATATATGTATATATTCTTTTATTCAAAATAAATATTAAACATGCATAGATTTTAATTAAGAGTAATTTTAATCTGATTTTGAATATTTGAACGTTTGTAAATATAAATTTAAATAAAAATATTTGAGTTTGATTTTTAAAAGGTTTTAAAAACAACGCTGTGCCATGTAATAATCAAATTTCAGTCAATTTAAAATGTAACTTACATACTTTTTAATCAAAAGTTCAGATATTTATTTATGCCCTTGAAAAAAATTATTATTAAAAATAATTAATAAGTCTTGCAGATTGCAAATATTTATGATTATTTAAACTCTTTGTATTTCAACTAAGTAATTAAAATTCCATTGGAACAAAAATTTCAATAACCTTTATGTCATTAGGCAGATCAACTAGTGGAAGGTTAACGCAAATAATGAAAAAAATACAGTTGCAAGCTTGAAATATACTTTTTAAATCTTTAGAGGTGGCTTTGTAAGCATTAGCTGATGAACGGTTATATTCCAGAGATTAAAGCTTATCTTAAATATAAACCTTCCACTTCTTTGCTAAGATTCCATCAAATTTCATGTTGAAAATTCGAAAAAATATATTGATCAATTTCATCTCAAGAGCAAAAAAGTATTATCAATCATTTAATTTTAAAATAGTGTGAATTTTCGCAAGGTTTGAATGAGACCATTTTTTTCTGATAAGCCAATTCTAAAAAATTTGTTTACGCATTCAGTTTTGTTTTTTCCTAACAAACTTTTAATAATCTGCCTCTAACCTTATTCCCTGTATTTTGAATGTTTCCTCTGACAATTTTTCGCCTTGATTATTACTCCAACAAGCCCGTTTATGTTTTTTACAAGAAACCAATTATCTAGAATCTTTTTCAAAAATGATTTCTGTTACATTAAAATAATCCTTTAAAAAATTATCTTCTTCACTTAATTTCTCTCTTATATTACTCTCAAATAAGTTTCATTCTTTCTAGCTTCCAAATATCCTAACTTGATTTTAAATCCCTCCTCCGCAAATTTTCTTTTCAACACTTTTTAGCATTGAAGTTTAGCACCTTGTGTTTCCTAATATGAAAAAAAAAAATTGATTTTTTCTATTTCAAATAATTTAAATAAATTTCAAAATTTTTAGTTTGAAATATTAAATCAAGAATAAAAAATTTCCCTACCTTATCCAGTTCCTGCGTTATATTTTCTCTTCTTTTTATGGAAGTGTAAAGTTAGGATAATTTTTACTAAATAACAACCCTGCACCCTAAACATTTGTTATTTCAGGCAATGCTCTTTACATTTGCTCTTCCCAGCTTAATTTTTGTTCTATTTTCAGATATTGATTCTAATCCTTTACTCTGTTAAGCTTAACGGAGCTTTTGTCTGAAATTTCATAACAATATTTCTAACTAAAGAAATGACGAAACTTTAGTTTTACTGACAGACAATGCAAGTAGAACATCTTTACATTTTGCAAAAAATCCTCAAAAAAAAAAAAACTTTTTAAAAAGGCAAAAGTAATTTTTTTTTCTTTCCTTTGAGCCTGCTTTTTCCTTGACATCAACATAAAACAATAGTTAAGTAAATTAATTACTGCTTGGCTTACTAAAATTACAACTACCATCTGGCAAATGATTGAAGATTATACTTATATCTAATGGGTAAATCCCATATGTCTTTCAAAATCACTATATAAGCTACTAAGTTGCTGATTATCTTTTGATTTGAAAAAAATATAATGTTTATAAGTAAAAAAAGAACAAAGGAGATTTATTTTTTGTAATTGTCTATGCTTTTTTTGGAACAAGAGGTTTTTGATTGATCAAGTATTTTCCTCTAATACTATTAAAGAGGTCCATACAATGTAACATCAAGAGGTTGCAATAAATGGGTAGAGTTATCAGTTTTACAACAAGATACTGTTTTCTTTGCAACAAGATACTATTTTCTTTAGTAAATTCAAGTACTTTTTCACTGTTAAAATTGCTTAGATTATAACTAATAAGACCTTTAACTCCTATAGTTTGACAAAAAACAATAATAAACCAATCAAAAAAGTGAATAGAATCAAACCGTCCTGACTTAAATTGTATTGTACATTAGGTGGTCCACTTTTGGTCCTTGTTGTCCATAAATGGTCAGCTTTATAAACATAACCAGAGACAATTTGACTAGAAGCACATTTTTGTATATTTGTATACTATGGATTTTCCATGTGTTTTCGGATTAAGTTTTTAAACTTTATTATACAAGGTGGTAACTTGCACCCAATGAACATCTAAAGCTTTCATCTTATAATGTTTACTGTTACCATAAAGTTTGAAAACTGGCACTTAGTATAATTTATATACGGCCTCATGTCAATTTTTTTTCGTATAAACATGGGATAGTACTGCTATGAAATGCTAAACAAAAACAAATTTAAAGATAAATAACAGTACTTTCAACAAACTTAATTCAACACAATATTGAATGTACATAATAAAGTTTAACACCTAAGAAAAAAAAAAAATTTCAACCCACATATGGCACAGTGGAATGCAATTTTTTCTGAGTAATATCGTTCTCGGGCTTCGATCACCGTAATTTTATGTAAAACATTTCTATTTGACAATATTACAAAATTTAAAGTTTGCACAACTTTTTTTGGAAGATGTTAAAATTAAAATTAAAAAAGAGCAGCCGTAGCGCAGTGGTTAGCCTCAGAAGCCAGAGATCCGTGGTTTAACGCCAGAGATCTATGGTTTAACGCCAGAGATCCATGGTTTAACGCCATCTCTAGGAAAGTTTTATAATAGTGGTTAGGAGGCGTCAACCTCCTTTCAAATGCTCTTTCGCGGTGCTTTGTGATAAGACCGTAAGGACTTCTTGAGGCACCTAAAATTAAAAAAATAAATTTTTATATTATAATTATACAAAGTATTGTGTTTTTGAAAATGTGAGCCGATTCAAGTGGAAATTGTTTTAAATAAATAATTTCCGCTGCGGTGTGATTGTGAGGATTTTAGCGAGACAACAAAAAGAATTCGCAAAAGACTGTTTGCACAAACAAAATGTCATAGACAAAATGGTTATTATAGAAAAGTTCTTTATAAAAAATTAGTATTTTATGAATTTAAATCAAAAATATACATGCAATTGAAATTTTCCAGACTATTTAAAAGTTATTAAATACTTCTATATGAATTCCTAATTAAATTCATTTTTTGTTTTCTTTTTTTAAATGGCTGAAAATTCTTTTGATAACGAAGAGTTCAAAACCTGAAAAATTGATTAGCTTGAGGATGTTCTTTAAGTTATATGAATTAAACTTGAATACTTTTGACGAAACTCAAATGAACTTAATGAAAAGTTCATATTTTGATCCATATAATTTTAAAATCTAAAATTTTATAGATTACATTAAACTTAAGAAGCATGCATTAAACTTTAAAAAAATTTAAAATATATTTAGATATTTTAAATTACAAGTTTGACGTCATATGTTTGCATGAAATAATAGTCCGATTGAATTGAATTTCTAATTATAGCTCGCCAACTTTTAAAATTATTAAGAAATCATAAAAAAGGTGGAGAACTAGGTGTTTACATACTTGTTAAAGTATATATTTAAGATTAAAAAAAAAAAATTATGCTCAGTAAATGAAAACAATCAATAAATATACTATAATTGGATATCGTCCATCTTGTGATGAAATCAGACCATTTCAAAATTTTATTGAAAAGTGTAATTTGTAAGTAAACAAAGAAAAAAAAACATTTATAACCGGTGATACAAATTTATTCGAACTGAACTTCAGCAACTTATCAGAAATAAAAGCGTTTATTACATACGTTGTTTAAATACAAAGTCTTGCTAGTATCATTGTAAATATCATGGTAATGCCAGCAAATATCAATCAATAAACTAATAGTAATACACTATTTTTATAACCTAGAGAATTTCAGTTTGAACTCACCTCTGGAACCCACTCTACCCCTGTCTCCTCTCAACCTGTTTCTCTGCGCAACGATCTTGTATAACAAGATTTACGTTTCAAGGTTTGGTTTGCAAAGGAGTTGCAAAGAAAATAAAAATTAATAGAAAATAAGTATCCTCCTTAAATGTAGTTACCTTCTTTTGGAGCTTTGACAAGATGAATTTAATAGGAAAAAAAACAATCTTGGGTGTCAGTGGGCACAAGACTCGTTTAAGACCCCTGAAATAAGTGTTAAAACGTATAGTACGCGTTTTAGACGTCTAAAACACGTTTTGTGCCCAAGGGTAAAGAAAAATCCTAAACTTATAATTAATAATATTTTTATAATAACTAATTTGAAACGTTGTTTTTATCAACCCTTTTTTTCACAGATATCAACAATCCATTAAACACACGACGTCTAAATGACGTCTTAAAGACGTGTAAAAGACTTTTAAAAACCTACGTTAAAGACGTTGTTAAGATGTCGTGTGTTTACTGGGATCATTTCCTAATGACAATTAGGCAAAATTTACAAACTTAAATAAAAATTAACCTAATGATTACTAAATTAAATAAACAATCGCATAAATTAAATATATAAAATTGAAATCATTTTCATAATACAAGCTAAGTTTTTAGTTTGTTAACAAAATTTTTTAGCAATATTCAACGAAGCTTACCCATATGAAGAAACGCAAATTAAAACAAAAGCTTTAAGTAATCTTTGGATGAATAAAACAATCATATAATTTTCCAAATGCAAATAAAAACTATACAATAAGTTCTTAAAAAAGAAGTGAAACGAAAAAAAAAGTTTTAAGCATTTTTAACAGAATCTTTTTAAAAAAGTAAATATATTGTATTATAATAAACAAATTAGCAATTGCAAGTTTGATATTAAAAAAACAAGATCAGAAATTAATGACAAAATGAACAAAAGCAAAGTAAAAAGTTCAGTATTACCTCAAACTCAATATCAATAGATCAGATTTTGACCTCATAAGATATCATAGGAGTTCAATAAAAACTTCACAAATGTTGAGCTTAGTTTAGCAAATAAACTCTTCGGTTTTAGATATATTTCATAAAACCGTCGGACGACGCAATAATATATGATAGTATATGATAAGATGACGCAATAATACATGAAAGTAATTTAAATTCTCTTGAACTTGTAGCAGCTTCTTTTTTTTCTTTAAAAAAATTACGTTACCAGGATTTGATGAAACGCTCAGTACTTATTTCTTACAAAAAAGCATTGCAAAACCTTTATTCCAGTAAAACCATCTTTTAACGAAAGTGTATTTTCTTATATACTTAAATTTGCATAAGTATCTCTATTTATAAAAATAGTGATCGCTCAAACGTATCCATATCGTCACTTTCTGTATTCTCAAAAACCTTTGAAAGGTAATTTATAATAGAATTTATGATTATTTTATAAAAAACAATTTTTTCAAATCCAAAGCAATACAAATTTTAAAAAACGATTCAACTTTTTCCTGAAATCCAAATTGCTTGAAATTAAAAAAACAACTGAGAAAAGTTATCTAACTAGTAAAAAAGAAAAATGTGCAAAATAAGATATCCAGAATACTGAATATAATGTATGGTGCGCCTCAAGAATTGATCCCAGGCTTGATTAATCCTAGAATTGATACTAGGCTCAATTGATCCTAGGATTGATACCAGGCTCGACCATCCTAGGATCGATCATAAGCTCCCCCTTACTTAAATTTACCAACTCTAAAACTTATAACTTCTACTTCATTCTTTCATTCTTCATTCTTTGTTACATGTTATTACATGGGCAAGTTGTCAACTATCAGTTCTTTATTACGTTGACAAGTTGTCAACCAACAGTTCTTTATTAGGTGGTCAAGTTGTCAACCAACAATTCTTTATTACGTGGGCAAGTTGTCAAGCAACAATTTTTCAATAAAAAATATGAAAATGATGAACGTATATAAAATAAATATTTATCAACGCATACATTTTTAACTACTAGCCATACTCCTGAAATCTTTATAGGTAAATTAAATAAAAATTTAGAATAGAAGTATTTTTTTAGAACACAAATAAGTTACCTAATAAACCAATGAATACAGAGATTATTGTATAAAATATCAAAGCCCTAAGGTATGGAACTATATTCAGAAAGACGATTTAAATATAAAAAAATGATTTCCGTTTAGATTTATTTTATAAAAAACAATTTTTTCAAATCCAAAGCAATAAAATTTTAAAAAACGATTCAACTTTTTCCTGAAATCTAAATTGCTTTGAATTAAAAAAACATTTTTAATTCAAAGCAAAATTAATATTTTGTTTATTTATTTGTGATTTCTTGTATTTTATTAAAAATTTACGAGTTAAAGTTTTTACACGACTTCTTTACCAAGATATTATATTCAAATTTTATTATGATCAATAAGGGCTCGATGCAAAGATTAAGTTAATATTTTGCCGTCCATATCTTCTTTGAACCTCTTCTTTTTATTAATATTCTTTTTTCATAATTAAATTTTATTTTATATGAAATTTAATTGTAATCTATTATGTAAACAGAATAATAAAAAAATAAAAATAAAATAGAAGTTATTTACTAACAACTTTTGTCTATGAATAAAACATATATCGGGAATAAGAAGTATCTAATTAAAACAAGTTTGCAAGCATTTGATTAATTTCCCCTTTACAACTAGCCTTCAATCGCATCAGTGAAAATTTAAACGTCTAAGTTTACGTGCAATAGGAAGAATCGCATTTAAATGTAAACCATCACATAATACTACTTATATCAGTCATATTTTCTCCAAAAGTAGAAATAAAAAACAAAAAAAATGCGATGTGTTTTTGATGAGATTAATGTTGAACTCATGTTGTAGTACTATGGTGGCATAGTTTTTTGACAAAACAATTAACAAAATCACATATGTTAACTTACAACTACATTCATGGCGAAAAAGGTAGATAATGACATTTTGTGATTATAGATATGTAACCTCCTATTGATAATATTAGAATACTATTTACTAGGTAAAAAAAGATATCATAGATTTACAATTAAAATAGCTGTAAATATTTATTAACTTCTCTATTAACCTCATCAGTTTAAGATACACCACTTACGTCATATTTCAAATAAGTCTTTGTTAAAAACTAAGTTAAAAAAAACGATTTTATTAAATCTGGACTTTTAAAAAGTTAATTTTTAATAAAACCGTTTTTTTTTTAAAAAAAAAAAATACAACATTCTGGTGAAAATTGTTTTACTAAAAATTTAAATTGATACAAAGTTAAATCTTTAAACTTGTCCCCAGTTTTTTATTCCAGTCGTGCGTTAGCAAGGCTTGTTATTCAATAAACTAAACTAAAACTAGTTTAAAATTAACTTTAGTTTAGTTTAACCTTATAAAAAAGAAGTACAAAAGGTTTTTGAATGTAAAACAACTTCAGTTCTAAAAGTTTTGTACTATTTTTCTTCGATTCTTTTTACTTAGAAACTATAAATAAAAGTCTGTATATATTTTTTATTTTTTATAAAAATTATCACTTTTTCCGTAGAATCGCCCATAAATATAGCAATGTTAAATTTTACGTACGTACTAAACATTAAAAAAACGTGAGAAAGGCGGCAGTAAGCTAAAACTAAACATTAGGAGCGGATATTTGAATTATTATTGATGATTTAAAATTAGTTATCGTAGTGAAAAATCAAAAATTCAACGTTCAATGTGTTTATTTATTTGAATCAGATAAAATCCGTTATTGAGTTTAAAAATAAAAGTGTTTTTTTTTTTTTTTTTTAAATCTGCAAAAGAAAAGTCGGCGATAAAAAATTTATAAACACACAGATAATCTTAAAAAAATAAGTAATTTTTTAAAAACTTTTTATTAAAATTTATTAAAAGGGACAGCATAAACTGTTAAAAACTTTGTAACTATTTGAAAAGTAATAATTTTGTAACAAACTGGAAAGTAAAACTTATGCTAATAGGGTAAGCAGTAAAAAGTTTGGTAAATTTAGTTTAGAGCTGCAGGTGGTTGTTATCTGAAAAAATAGCTGCTGATTTGAATTTTAATTGATAAAAAAGGCATGTGAAATTTAATTAATAAGTAAAACACTGGTACCTCATATAAAATATAATTGGTAAGCATTGGTAGCTTATTTGAAATAGTAAGGATGAAATAATAAAAATCGATTGTTTAATGAAGACTGGTTGCTTTAATTTAAGTTAGAAAGTACAATTTAAGCTTTTTTATAAAAGTTCTGTTTAATTAATTTAAAAGTGAAAGCGTTGTAACTAATAGTTAAATTCTCAACTTTGACTAAAAACTATTTCTAAACTTTGTAGTTATAAGCTCATGCATAATTCCAAACTTTGAAGTTATAAGCTCATGCATAATTCTAAACTTTGTAGTTATAAGGTCATGCAAAACCTTGACATAAATAAACGAGTAGTAGCACAAACGTTAACACGTACGCTCGCCCAAAAATATGTAATCGGTTTTTATTTAAAGCCTTTTTGAAAACTGAGCCTTTGTGTAAAAAAGGATCTTTTATGAACTTTTAAATAGTGAGATTCTATAACAACGAGAGAGGGAGGGGAAGAAACCGATAAGTGATAAAAATTGGGAATTTATTATAAATTTTATTTTTTTGTGCCAACGTCGCGACCTAACAATAACATTACGGTAAACCGCACGGTAACGTCACGACGACTCATTTATCTTATCTCTGTATTATATATTTATGGGTATACTTATGTATAATTATAAATTATATAAATTATATATATATATATATTGAAAATTTATTTAAAATAGTGTTATTAAATTTTAATAATTTATAAATGTCATTTACAATATATAAAAATATTTGTTTCAAATTTAAAGTAATTAA
>NC_088931.1:12425000-12502500 GCF_038396675.1 Hydra vulgaris
AATAATTCTTGTAGTCATTACAAAAATGTAAAATAAAGCTGGTTTTTAATGTTGCATTTTTTGTCATTTTCACTTTTAATGCGACGAGCTTTTGTCCTGATTTAGACTTTCTGCTTATTTATATTTGTCCTGATTTGACAGGTTAAAAAAGACATGATGTCCTGATTTTTCCAAAAGTTCATATGGTAGCCCTATAAATATATATATATATATATATATATATATATATATATATATATATATATATATATATATATATATATATATATATATATATATACATACAAGAAAAAAAGTTATTTTGTTAATATTATAATGATAGATTTCAAATTGAAATCTAACTTGATCGCAATAACATAATAAAATTTTTTTAAATCGTTTTATTTGATTTGTTCTCAGTTTTATTTATGGAAAAAAAGAAGAAAAAAAGGTACAACGTTTTCTTAAAATATTTGTAATTAGGATTCATCCGTAATTAACTATTGTAGCTAGGGTTCATCTGTTATTAACCGTTGTAATTGGGATTCATCCGTTATTAACCGTATATACGGTATATAAGATTTTGAACGATCTAATAAAACCAGGACTAAAAAAAACCTGTCATATTTTTTTATGTTTTATTTTTAAAATCGGAAAATTCACAGTCAGGATTTAGTAAAAAAAAATTGTAATAATAAAAAATATATACCGTGAATAAACTATTCATAATGCTTAAAAAGTTTTTCATCTATTTTTACATCTTCTTACAAACCGAAAAACTTCCAAAAAAATTCCATTAATAAAAACTATAAAATCTTCGAAAAAATTCAAAATAAACAAAAACAAAGCTGTTCTGTTAAAACCTTTATTTGTTTCTCCTGCATTTTCTATATTATTTGATTAATTAATATTATATTTAATGTTAAAATACTATTTATATAAAAAGAAAACCTTTTATCTGTTGAAAAAGAGTTTAATTAATTCTTTTTTTATTTTTTATTTTATAAAACATATTTTATTTATTTTCTTTTACCAAATCGCTATAAGTTCGGTTTGTTTCACAACTTACTTATAGTTCATACTTTAAAAGGCTTTTAATAAAAATAAAAATTTCTTGATTAGGCAATTTAATTGAGCATTATGTGTAAGGGATCGTCCATAAAGTACGTACGCTCGGAGGGGAAGAAGGGGTCTGCAAATGGCACATATGAGATGGGAGAGCAGTGGGTCAATTATAAAAGAAAGGAGACACTAAGTCTAAAAAAATATCATAAAATGTTAGATAAATAGGTTAAAAGCATAGGTACTTTTAGGGAGGTGGAGGGAACTCAAAAAAACGTATTGAAAAATGCGCGGGGGTGGGGGTAGACGAATAAAAAGGGTACGTTCTTTATGGACGACCCCTAACCATTAAAACAAAAACCAGGGTTATATTTTTTATAATATAGTTTTAATAATGTTTTTTATACATCTAAGCCTTCAACGGCATTAATGGCGAGGCTCAATAATAGGTCGGGTTAGATCGGACTGATAGTTAATTAAGTTTATAAATTTTATTAGCCGACTTTTACTAGCTAGAACGTTCCATTTAAAGAATAAATGTAAAAATGAGTTATCTATTGTGCTTCGGGATACCATTGGTGACATTCTTTTTTTTTCAACCACATTCTTTCCCCTCAACGCAAATAAAGTTGTTCTCTTATTTAAAAAAAAATTAATTTAATGATAAATAAAATTATGTTTCGAAACAAATTTGCTTCGAAATATAATTAAAATGTTTAAGGTACTAAAATTTACATACCTTATCTTCGATAACCAAGTTCATATTTTATATTCACTAATGTCTTACCTTTGATAACACACGCTCCTCGTTGTACCGCCAACTTGCTTCTCCACGCAACGCCATTGTTCGTCATAGTTTGTGTTTTGAAGTTAAAGTGTAGAAAAACAATTGTAAACACAATAATAAAAAAGAAGCAGCCTCCTTGATTGATAAAGAAATTAAAAAATTGTTCAACATTTTAAATTGAAATTTAACATTTTAAACAAAAGCAAACGATAAATCTTACGCGACTAATGAACTAAAGCTCGCCATTATAAAACTTGCTGGCATGAACAACTTTTATGAAAACACTTGCTGTTAAATTAAATAAAACAATTTCTTCATAGCTTTTCAAAAATTAATTCTAATCAAATCTTGAAAACTTGAATTTTTTATTAACTATTTGTTTGTTTGTTTCATCTTTTACTATAAATACAATTTTCATATACATGCATATACAATAAAATAAGTGGCTGGAGCAAGAAGAAGACATTAATTTGTTTTATTACTGAGCTCCGTTTTTATAAAATTGCTTAACTCCTTACATTTTCTACAGTGGGGAAAAACGATTAAATATTCTATTACATAAATATACAAACATTCATACATGCATACATACATATATACATACATACATACATACATACATACATACATACATACATACATACATACATACATACATACATACATACATACATACATACATACATACATACATACATACATACATACATACATACATACATACATACATACATACATACATACATACATACATACATACATACATACATACATACATACATACATACATACATACATACATACATACATACATACATACATACATACATACATACATACATACATACATACATACATACATACATACATACATACATACATACATACATAAATACATACATACATACATACATACATACATACATACATACATACATACATACATACATACATACATACATACATACATACATACATACATACATACATACATACATACATACATACATACATAAGGGTGCAGTGAAAAAATGTGGAATATTTATATGTAATAGCAAGAAAAAGTTGTCTTTTGTTAAGTGCTCAAACATTGAAAGATGTCCTCATCGGAAACAAAGTTACTAAAAATAGGTATTTTTCATGAAAATTGACTGTTTTGGTCTTTTTTTGTTTTATTTTTCATTAAAGATTATACTTTTTTGTCAAATACTTTCAGAAAAAACTGTAATAACTGAAAATCTTTCAAACTCTATTGTTGATTGTCCGCCACTTTCCAAAAGTAATCGAATGCCTTCCTCAAACACATCAGCTGTCAACGGTGGCTCGGTTATTTTATTGTCTTTCCAGTTGATGAGTTCTATGTAATCATGTGTATCCTGGTTATGCTTTGATAAACTGAAAGTAGACTGTGTAATCTTTTTCCAGTCGCGTTTTAAGAATGCACCTTAGTTCTAAATCACGAATGTGTTGGCGTTTGTCACTAATCGTTGCTAGTAAGACATTTTCTGGATGAGCAAAATAGTCAATATTTTTGATAGTTATAAAGTTGACTATAGAACTTTTTATCAAATAGGCCGACGATCCAGATGGTGATTAATGCCCAAGCTATTTAGATCCTGGTTTTTCTATTGAAGAGATGTACTCTTGAGTAATATTTCGTCGGTAGAACTTTAATTTCCTTGATGTTATAAAGAGTTGTTTTTTTTCGTCCATCAAAATAAAATCCACGAACTATTTTTGAATTTTAAGAAGGTTTAAGTTGATTACGCTTTCTCTCACGCTCCCGTCGTATTTTACTCGGATTAACAACACAAGATGTATTTTGTTGATTAACAACACCAAAGCTTTCCAAAACTGCATTTGCTATTGCAGCTTCGGCTCTATCTGAGATCCCATACCGGTTACAGACGTTTGCTAATGCAGGAGTTCGTTGCCAACATTGAAAATAAGAAGAAATAATAATACCAATGGAAGAAACGTTGGAAACATAACCTTTATTAATGTAATTATCATCTTCATCACTTTGAGCCGTAGATTGACTTGCAATATCACCAACCATAGACACAGACATGGCATTGCAATGCTTATTTCCACGCCGCTGGTCAATACTTTTTCTTTTGAACTTCATGGCCAGTTTATTTGATGCAAGTTTATCAACATTACCAATGCACATCAATTTGAGATCCCATATCATACAATGAACATCAATTTGAGATTTCTCTGATCTTAAATAAAATTTTGCTCTGCAGGAGGAAACTTGTGAGTTTTGTTACATACACAATTCTCAAACACACACTTAAAGGTGCAGATGTCAAACAATTTATGTCTAGCATCTTCTTTAAAAGCGTTCACTTTGCTATCATAATTGCTGCGCTTGATGTTTCGCAATAGTTTTCTATATTTATGGTGATAGGAGCGAACTATCTTTAATACCCGTGAATGAGTAATCACCGGAAGTGACGATTTTACCAATACTTTTTAACAACTTGTGCAACTTTTTCAGAGATTTCTGTGATAAGTTCTTTCGTAGCAGCTGTTTGTTTAAGTTGATGTTTTACAAGCAAGTAATGTTTCATTACATCTTCATATGTTGGTAAAACAACTTGCGACATCTCTTTAGGTATACCAAAGACAGGACAAGTCAGCATCATCCTCCTTCTCACTAACCTAGTAGCCATATTGAAACTTGTTCTATAACAAACAAACTTTATATTAGATTCATAAGTAATTATTGAGTTATACATTTATCTAGCAAGCCATAAATAAAATTAAAAGCTAAACTAAAATATCAAACATTAGTAAAAATTTATTGATATACAAAGAAATATATTGAAAAGTATTAAAAGAAATATGATGAACCACTTTAATAATTATTTTTAAATGATAACTAAAAAAAGGTTAATAAAACACATTTTACGGCAATATAACGTAAAGTTAACAAGTATGAGTATTATATGTATTTTTGTTTGAAATAACTGTTCTGCAATTCAATTATATTAGTTTTCTAATTCAATTGATCAAGTCTTTTCTTCAATTTCATTGCGCAAATTAAATGCTCATTCAAACTGTTGTTCTCGATTGTAGCGAAATGTATACAAACTTAACCCTTTCGTGACGAGTGACCCGCATGGCGGTTCATAAACAATTTTATATTTTTTGAAACATCTATACCAATTGAGGAAAACTTTAAACTTATCCTTGAATTGTGAATAATTTTTTAAGTTGCTTCAAACCGTTTATTAATTGCATTTATAGATCGCTCAAAAATCACTTTTAAAAAATGACTAAAAATAAATTAAATTATACTGTCACAAGTCATAAATGAAATCCTTGATATTTTTTTCAATGATATGAATTTTTAATAAAAAGATTTTTTTGTTTGATCACCACTATAAATACCTCATTTATTTAATATAAATAACGATATGTTTATGTATTTCTTCTTTATTTGTTTAAGGTGGTGCAACGCCAAAAAAATGAAATAAACCTCCAAAATAAAACTGCTTTTAAATACAGTTTACTCAAATGATTTAAATAAAAAAAAGCAAAACAAAAAAAAAATTTTAACTAGCATTTGGACCATAATGGCGGGAAAACTATCAAAAAATGCGTTTTTGGACTAAATTTCAAAACATAATATCTAAATATGACCTGAAATTTTGTACACTTACTCTAAACATTATTTTATTTCATTTAACAGATAGATTTTTAAAATATCAAAGTAAATGATGAGTTATGTGTTTTGAAGTTTAAGCAAAAACGAAAAAACGCGAACTGAGATAAACAGCTTTGAAAAATTCTTGATATATTATTTACAATATTAATTTAAAATCTTCCTGAAACATAACTGTCAATACATTATTTTTCTTTCTCCTCATCTAGTTGACCTTTTTGATGGTTCTAAGAGTTTTTCTTCTTTTTTTCCCTTCTCTGATGACTTGCACCTCATTTGACTAATCCTTTTTTTATTTTTAGAAGGCGCTGAAATTTTTGATACCTTACCTTGTAAACTAAAATGTCTAAAAACACTAATAACACCCTTTGCACCATCATTGTATGCTAAAATAGCTGAATACGTTCCCATTTCCAGTGTTGATTTAGAAACAAAAACTCTTTTTGGTACACGAGCCCAAATAAGTCCATTAAGTGCCTCGTTAGCATTTTGTGTTTCCATGTAAACATTTTGATAATAATTAATCTGATTGTAAAGTCATAATTATTGGTAGAATTAAATCCACAGAGTTATGGTAGATTTGGGTTTATAATTCTTTTGGTATAGAGCCCAGTATTTGCACCAACTATATTTTCCACGAGGACAAAACTGGTGGCGTGTGTAGGAATCAGGAAAATCGGTGAAGTGGAAAAGTATGGCATAAACTGCTTTCTTTATTGGATACAAGTTTCCCACATTAGATCTGATTGCAAGATCATAGAAATTTTGCATTGAACTAATGCAGTTTTCAGTGAGTTTACCTCTGCCTGATATTGGTTTTTTAGTACCTTTTTGGGCTTTGACAAGGTTTCGTAGACCTGTTCCTAACCATTTTTGAACATGTTCAACACATTCCAGTTTTACAGGCATATTACCATACCCTTTGTAAGGATCTGCTACTATTACATCAATAAAAGAAGATGTATCCCCATCTCCTAGATATTCTTTATATATCAACTTATGTTTTTGTAAGATCTCTTAAACATAGCCACAGCTCTTACAGATTCCATACTACCCAATGAACCCTTGTGATTCAATTCACACTGAAGATCAACCAACCAGCACTGATACTCTGGAGTTCCTCTTTTAGATCTCCACATTTTACATCCATAGCAATGTTTGGTAAATATCTCTGCATCAATACATTTATCACTACAAACAGCAGTTACAACACCATTCAACGAATTATGACCTCGCTTTTGCCATGAACCATCAATAGAAATTCTAACTTCTTTCATTTCAAGAGAGTTGTTTATTGATTTAGTTTCAAAAGTAGTTTTTTGCATACTTTCCTCAGCAGCATTTATGTATACTAACATGACAGTTTTATTTAACTTATTAAAGCCATTAGGCGACAAACAATAAAGATTCATACAGAAGGAAAAAGTTTTCATCGACTCATGACACATATTTCTCGCAATCCGATGCACCTAATTCTCGCAATCCGATGAAAGCTCGCAGGTTGATCTCATATGGTGATTCTAGTGATAAAAGTTCTTTTTTAACAGTATCAATAGGAAACTCATTTAAGTTTAAAGAATTCTTTGACTTTGGTGAAGTTTTAAAATTTTTAGAAAAGTTACACTTTGTACACTTCATCTCAAGTAGATGACAAAAGCCCATGCGAGAACCAACGTTATCTTTGATTAACAAATTTTCAATAAAGCAATTGGGGCAAACAGTGTGTGCAATTAATTTCTTTAACAATAAAAAGTTAATAAGAATAAAATAGTCGTCAGATTCACATTTATCCGAGCTGAACGATACATCTAACTTTCTCGAGCTAACACAAGAAATCTCCTGATTTGCAGGTTTTGATTTGAGAATATCAGATGGTTTAAACCCATTCCATTCTCTGCTCTTCTTTCTAGTGCTATTTTGTTTATTTGGCATTTCTTTTATTTAATTTAAATATATATATATATATATATACAAACAATAAGACTCCAAATCTTTCAAATCTGTTAACTGTTACAAAACGTGTTTAGTGGTTAAGAACATCGACTTTTAATTAAATTTCAATTCGGAAAACATAGAAGTGACATCAAGCTTACAAAGCCTAACAACCATGTTAAATATTTAGTATCTCCGTTGCTAAGGAAAAAAAGATACATAGTGTTCTAATAAAATGGTCATATCTAAAGAAAGATAAATTATTTAGCTCTGAAACTTTGACTAAACGTTCTTTGATTAATTTGACACATATTTTATGCAAAATTGAAAAATTAAAAAAAAATTTTAGTTTCCTAGTTTTTTTGGTGTTGTACCACCTTTAGGTTACATAAAGAAACTATATTTTTTGTTAATTTCAACATGATGTATTTTAATCACGTTACTAAAATGATGAAAAAAAAATTCAAGTTTTTTAATTTTCGGAAAGCCAATTCTTTGAAAAAAAAACAAGGTCTTATTTGTAAAATTCTGACTAGTAATTTTCATTTTATACTCTTTTAATTGATTATGATCCTAGTTTGTTATTTTACGCGCAGTCATATAGCTGTTTTTAACTCAGTCGCGAAAGGGTTAAGAAAACGACAGACTTGCTCAGGTAACTGAAAATTTCATTAACGATGGTAACTTAGCAACATCGCAGTAAAATTAACACCTGGAAAAGCTTAAAAAATTCAATTTTAAACATTTATTGAACAGTTATAAAGGTGAAACAACCATGATAACCAAAACTGGTTACGTGAAACCAGTGACGAATTTAGACTTTTCAGGGCCCGGGGCAATTTTTTTTTGAGGCACTTTTTATGTGCCACAGCGTAAAGATGATTAAAAATAAAATAAAAATTATCTTGACTATTTTAGGGGGCCTCGGGCTATAGCCCCCTAGCCCCCCAAAATAGCCCCTTAATACAGTACTGGGTGAAACAATACTATTCGTAATTAGGCTTAGGATATTAATAAAGAAAAACATTGTAGTTTTTTATTTTAAAAAGTTATGACTAGAACAGGCTGTTTTTATGAAAAAGAACTATTTTTCAGTAACTTTGACCCCCTTGAGGCAGCTGAAGACATTAAAATCTTGAGGAAATTTTATTCACTTTATTTGAACACATATCAAAAAGCAACTTTTTGTTGCTGTTACATATCAATAATTAACAATTTATATTTTCACCTAAAGTTTCACTGCACCCTATCATGCATACATACATAAATGCATACATCCATCCATCCATCCATACATACATGCATACATACATACATACATACATACATACATACATACATACATACATACATACATACATACATACATACATACATACATACATACATACATACATACATACATACATACATACATACATACATACATACATACATACATACATACATACATACATACATACATACATACATACATACATACATACATACATACATACATACATACATACATACATACATACATACATACATACATACATACATACATACATACATACATACATACATACATACATACATACATACATACATACATACATACATACATACATACATACATACATACATACATAGTAAAATAGTATATGTTTGGACACATTATGCCCAACATTCACAAAATCAAATCAAATATATACTGAATAAAGTTGTTACATCAAGGATATTTACAAGTATTAATAAGTACTTATATAAAGTGAACCCCTGTCCAATTTAATAATAATGAAAATGATGCTAATAATAAAAATGATTACAACAGAAGCATGAGTAATTAAAAAAAGTATATAATATGGTAAAAATAATATTAATATAACAAAAGCAATAATAACAATAACAATAACTATAACTAAGCTTTCCATACGTCCCGCTTTAACTAGGATTGTCTCGGTTATTAGTCACAATGTCCCAACGGTTTTCAATTTGTCCCATTTTTGTCTTTGTTGATTTTGGGCCATTCCATATAGTCGCGGTCGTGACATTTCTACTGCAAAAGGCGAAAATATAAGCAAAGAATTTAATAGACCTTTTTTTTTTAAATTCAATCGATAAAATCCATCGCGGTCGTGACAGTTACAAAATCAGAAACAGAACTTGTTTAAGTAATTTTGTTTTTTTGTAGAAAACTTTCAACAAATTAAAAATTCAATCTTTTTAATTATTTTATATAGGATGTTACATTAACTATAATACAATTTTTTTACATTTTTTTACATTTTTTTACATTTTTTGTTTATTTTTTTTACTTTTTTTGTTCATGTTAAAATAATAGCTAGTAATAAGTTGAGGTCGTGACATCGTGGTTGTGACATCGTGGTTGTGACATCGCGGTAGTGACACCGTGGTTGTGACATCGTGGTTGTGACATCGTGGTTGTGACATCGTGGTTGTGACATCGCAGTCGTGACATCGTGGTTGTGACATCGTGGTTGTGACATCGTGGTTGTGACATCGTGGTTGTGACATCGCGGTCGTGACATCGTGGTTGTGACATCGTGGTCGTGACATCGTGGTTGTGACATCGCGGTTGTGACATCGTGGTTGTGACATCGTGGTTGTGACAAAATATTGTACTATCAGATGACATTGCATTTTAGATACTTTCAATGTATATTTTAGCATTGCCAAAGTTTTGAAAAAAATATAAACAATTTAAACAATGTTTATAGTTATCCTTAGAAAAATAAAAGAAACATCAGCAAGTTTTTATTAAAAAAAAAACGTAAAAAATCACTTTATTAAATTGCAATATTAAAGACATATTTATATAAACTAAACAAATCAATATACTAAATAACGATTTTTGTTTGCTGTGTTATTTGTTTGATAGTAGTGATATTTTTTTCATGTTAAAAATTTCATTCATAACTTTCCAGTAATGGTAAAGTTGCATATTTTCAACTTTTTCTGCAGTAAAGTAATGCTTAGCTGACTATAATGTTGATCAATTTCATCTTCAGTCAAATATATTAAATTTACAGTTGAGTCTTTGCATATAGCTTCATAAAACTGCCACGTATTTTGAATAATAACTTGTCTTCCTTTAACTTTTTGCCATGCTATTCTTTTTAAAGTTCCTCCTACCCCATCAATGGCTCCTTTTCCGTCGGCTGTAGCAAAAAAATTCCACTTAAAAGTTGAAGTATTAAATGTCACTTGAGAATACTTCAGGAAATTTACCATGAAGCGGTTTTTAAATTGAGAAGATGAACCATCACTCCATAACGTTACTTTGTGTATTAGTTGCGTTAGCCTTTAAAAAGTATATTGCAAATGTTATACATCCCTCAAAGATAAAAATAAAAGATATAAAAATTGTATTGTTTAAGAAAAATACCTTTAAAGTTTAAGGAAAACACTGACGCATGTTTTGCTGTGATCATTTCTATCTGTTAAATAAGCAACCATATTTTTCAAATACCATTAAACAGCAACAATGAAGATTGTTATTTGAGATCGACTTTAATAAGCACTTTGAACTTGTGCTTGATGAGTACAGCAGTAGTTTTGGCTATAATCAAAGTGTATTAATAATTCGCCATCCATAATATTATCTATTTGGTGGCAAAAAATAGACGCCTGGTGACGTTTAACTAAATGGTGTATCCCAAATTAAGGTAGCACTTTCAAAAACTTTGTATATCTTGCATACAAAGATTGTTTGATCAATCCCTGCTGTAGACGATTTGTAACTTTGTCTTTGAACCAATTTATGTAACTGACTTCAATGCATTCTTCGTTTTGCTCTTTGTATGGTGGTTGCATTCGGTTGTTCGGACAGTGAGCACAAAAACTACATGACAGTAAGAGACAATCTGGAGTGAGAGGGCGGCAAAGAACCTATTTGTTTACCCAGTTTGTGTTTTAAGGTTCAAAATTAAGGTTTGAGGATAAGCCGTTGCATATATTAATAAAATTTTCATGAATTAGACAACAGCAGGTTTCAAGAGGTGTCTCTGAATATATGATTATTTGAGCTGGGCAAAGTGCACAAAGTTTGGAAAATCTCGTTACCAAATTCTTCTGCGTACAGGGCATAACATTCCCTTAATTTAAGTAAAAATAACGACTTTGAAATTTTTCACCATCAACTTTGATAAAGTCTTTCATACCTGGAGTCCATCGAGATATTTCTTTGTGGTTGTTTATTTTCTAATATATATTTAATTATGTACTCTAGTACATAATTAAATATACTAGAAAATAAACAGATGCGCTTTTTTATCTTTGATATATCTGGTAAAGAGATGTTCATTTCTATTGCTAACTGTTTAATGACATAATCTGCTTTTCGTGACAACTTTGGTAAAGCCAATTCAACGCAGTTCACAGCACGTGCTTCTAACAAACTTGAATGATAGACGGGTTCGTCCGTTTGATCAGAAAAAGAACAAGGAATATCAATGATACCTTGAGCTTTTTGAAAATCTCTGTGTTTACGCTGTCGTAATTTAGCAAGCTCCTTATTTTTCAATTCTTGTTCTGGCGTTAATTGTTGGCGACGAATATTACTTCGTTTTTTTTCTATTTCTTTTAATTCAGTTTTCTTTCTTTCTCTACATCTCGAATTTAAAATATAACTTATTTGACATATTCTAAATAAAAGTATAGGAAACATATAAATATTAAAACAATGCCCAAATCACACAAACAAGTTTGTAAAGATTTTTATAAACTTGTTTGTGTGATTTGGGCATTGTTTTAATATTTATATGTTTCCTATACTTTTATGTAGAATATGTCAAATAAGTTATATTTTAAATTCGTTCATAACCTTTAAATATACAATTATATCAATTGTTTAAATTACTCTTTATAACACGTGTTTTAATTAAGGTTTTTCGAATAAATCTTCTTCCTTGACGCATTGAACATCTATACGATGCATTTAAACATCGAAACGACGCAATTTAAACATCGAAACATCCGTTATGTCGAGGTCGTGACAAAAAAGAAATTGCATTTTACTATTTTCCAGAAAAAGATGTAATAAATTTTTTTTATATGCATATTCATTTCAACTAAAATGATTTTGCTAAATATTTTCTAATTAAAAAACATTAAAATTAGGTTGTATAAAAAAACTAAATTTTTTATAATAATCGCGGTCGTGACGGTTACTAAAAAGAAAAACGCCTTTTTTCTTTTTAATAACATACCAACAAATAATTTAGATAATAATAATATCACTTGTTATCAAACTTATTTAATCACCAATGTTTATTCTGAGAATTAAAAATTGAAAAAAAAAATAAAAACCTTTAACACAAAATGTCATTTATTTGTCATAAAAATAAATGACAAAGTGATGATATTTTTTTTAGATGCACTAATGTGTTTGTTAATTTAATTTAAAAAAAAATCTGTTTCTAATATTCAGTTTAAATACGTTTGTATTATGGCAATCTTATACGGAATGACTCCTTTATTAGTGTTTAGCCGTATTTTTTATTTGTGTAAAAAGTGCCAAAAGAAATTGCAAATTATCTTTGAAAAGATTATCTATTTATAAAACAAACTTAGTGGTGATAGCAACAAAATTATGTGCTAACAATGTTTAACAGAACTTTCTGTTTAAAATGTGCCAATCCCAATCCCCCTTTCTCTCTACGTTTTTAAAGTATGGTAGTTTTATTTCGTCAATTTGCACACATTTGTAAATATAAAAATTTACAAATCGGTATATATACGTATACACATTCAATACAATACATAATATATATTTATATATATTTAAATATTTAAAAGAGATTTAAAATTTAAGAGGATTCAAAACATTTTCAAGATTTAAATTCATCTAATTATATTTTTTATACAAAATTAAAACAAACAGACAAAAACAACAAGATGATCATTTTTTATACAAAATTAAAACAAACAGACAAAAACAACAAGATGATCATTTTTTATACAAAATTAAAACAAACAGACAAAAACAACAAGATGATCATTTTTTATCACAAAATTCTTTTTATTTAAAAAAAAAATGAAATTATGTTTTTTTTAAATTTAGTGCTTTTTATAGTTCTTTTAAATATATCAATAGACTTTTTTTTTTCATATTTTCGTCAAGAACAGAGACCCACAAGCGTGGTCGACATGTAATTGACAAGTCGTAATCGACAAGTTGCAATTGACAAATTTTTAGTGATGTTAGCGGAATGTAGTAATTACTTATTGAGTGTCTTGTTTTATATTTATGATTAATTCGCAAAATCAACAATTGCATGTTCCGTCGAATGGTTTTTGCGAAAACCAATTATCTGTTTGTTCATTATTTAAAAGTAATAGGTTTAGTTTTTGTTTAAACTGTGTAAGAGTTGTAAGTGTTTTGATATCATTACAAATTATCTTATTCGATACATTAGGTTCTCTAATAGTTATTGAGAACTTAATGGACTGATATATAGTTTTGGGTTGAACAAAGTTGTTGTTTGAATATTTAGTCACGTATTTGTATTGAATTTTATTAAATTATGGTTTGAAGATATTTGCTATTGTATTATTGTTAGTTTTAAACTTAAATATTAGAAAATTATATATATTTATCTGATAAAAATTTAATACTTCTTTATTGTTAAACAATGGTCTTGAACTTGAGAGGTGTGTGAATATGATAATAATCTAATTGCATGTTTTTTTTACTAAATAGCTTTTTCGTCTTTGTTTTATTGGTGCTGCAACAAGCAATATTTGCATAATTAAGATAGGAATGAATAAATGAGTAATATATATATTTTAAACATTATTGATCTAAGTATGGTTTTGTTTTATTGAGTAACCCAATACTTTTAGAAATTTTATTTTCAATCATGTTTATGTGGTCTTTCCAATTTATGTTTTCATCTAGAATTACACATAAAAATTTCATGAAACATTCTCTTTTTACGATGTATTCTCTAATATTAAGTTTTGGAAGAGGGATTTTTCTTTTTTATTATTTTAGTTTTAGTTAAATTAATTGAAAATTTATTTATATTTAACCATTCGGTTAGTTTTGAAAGTTCAATGTTGACCGTTTTAAAAAATGTTGTTATATCACTATGAGAATAAAATAAAATTGTGTCATCTGCAAATAAGATAGAATCTAGAATATTAGAGGCTTTGCTTAAATTATTAACATAAATTAAAAATAAAAGTGGTCCTATTATAGATCCTTGAGGAACGCCGCAAGTAATTGACATTGTTAGTTGTATAATTGCCGACTGAAATATATTGTTTTCTATTAGATAAGAAGTTTTTAAACTAAGCTATGTTTATGTTTTTGATTCCCTAGTTTTCTAACTTTTTAATTAAAATACTATATTCAACAAAAATAGGAAAGGCGCCGAACACCTTACCGATTTTTGTTACCAAAAAAAGTAAGATCTATGAAAACACCTAAAGTGAACTTGTTTTGTCAAAACCTTGAAAAATAATCTCAATGAGATAAAAAATTGCATGATAGAGCGCCCTGTTTTGAAGACAAATTGTTTGTTATAAAGAGTATTATTTTTTTCTAAAAATGAGTATAATTTGTTATACACAATGCGTTCTAGTATTTTTGAGAAGAAAGGAAGAATGGAAATAGGTCTATAGTTAGAAATATTAGTATCATCTCCAGATTTAAAAACTGGTATTACCCTTGCAATGTCAAGTTTTTTTAGAAAGATTCCTCGTTTAAATGAAAGATTAAATATATGCAAAAGAATTTTTTTAATATAGAAAATACATTTAATTATAACATTACTACTAACATTATCAAATCCTTGTGCTTTGTTTAATTTTAATGAACACACAGAATCTAATAACTCTCTTTTAGTTAACTAAGCATTTTCCATTATTGATTTGCTAGTAGTCGAGTGTTTCTCATTGTTAAACTCACTGTGTTTTAATTTTGATGCTTAATTTAAACCTGCGTTGACAAACACCTCATTATGTTATGTATTATTATCAATGTTTTGGCAGTTTTAGTTTCTTTTGTAATATCTTGATAATGATAATTTAGTTTTTTGGAAGACCATTTAGCTTGAGTGTTTTTTTTCCAATTACTTCCTTATTGACTTGCTATGTTTTTTGAGTATCGCCTTTGAATTTTATTATTTTATTTGAATAGTATAACTTCTTTGAAAGTTTTATAATTGATTCAAAGTAACCTTTATATTTTTTACACCTTGAATCATTTTCATAAGTTCTGTTTTTTAGAAATACTTCATACAATCGTTTTTTTTTTTAATTTGTTTTTGATGATTTTACTATTCTTGGTGTTATCTAGGGGTTTATAAATGCTATAGTTTTAATAATTTTTGTTACCACCGGGAAAGCTTTACCATAGTGTTTTTTGAATATCCGAAGAAAACTGCTATTAGCAGTATCTGCGGTTTGAATTTGCGAAATTTTGTCCCAGTTTTCAGATAATAGAATTATCAAAAAGTTCCATAGAATTGTCATTACATATTCGATTTGTAATTTTTTTTTTTTCAGGGGTGTGTTTGACACCTATATGTGCGATTAAAAATATTGAGAAATGATCCGATGTATCGGATATTATTATTCCAGTTTTTATTTTGTTTTTGTATATTCATTTGGTTTCAGTTTTTGACTTTGGTATCATAAATACAAATCTTTGGTATCATAAATACAAATCTTTATTCTGCATTTCCGAAAACTAAATATAAAAAAGTAGTTTATTAATAATTATATACCAGTTTATTAACAATTATATATCAGTTTATTAATAACTGTATAGCGATTTATTAATAATTATATAGCGTTTGTATATAATTTAATTTTTTAAAAATAAATGATATATTCATCCATTGATACCATGTTATTCTATCAGAAAATCCATACTGTTTTAAATATATTTTTGGTTATTTTAGCTCCATGGAAAATAGTTTTAATGAAAATGAACCTGTCAGAAATATAAGAAGGAAAAAAGGAGTATCAATTTCATCTACATTAATTAAACAAATAAAAATAAGAATGGACAGAGGGTAAAGTATAGCTCAAATTGCCAATGCTACTGATTTGGGAGTATCCACCGATAGAAAATAGCAGGCTATAATATCAACTAAGAATAATCTTGGTGATTGTTTTAATAGAAAAGTGGCCCCAAGCAAAGCTCCAATTCTTGTGCTATGATGTTGTTATCTGAATGTATTCAAGACGACAATTGACTTACGCAGGGTGGAATGGCCAGAAAGCTTCAAGAAAATGGAATAATCATATCCTAATCATCTATATCTTGTTACCTTAAGAAGCTTGAAATTACAAGAAAAAGATCAAGAAAGGTCTCTGATGTCACCCGTTCACCAAGAATAATTAGTGTGAGAAAAAGTTATTCTATTCAATATAGAAATATTAACTATTCTCAAATGTTATTCTTGAATGAAATCGGGTCAATTTACATTCAAGACCAAATTTCGGATATTCACCTAAAAATACTTCTGCATTTGCAACTGTTCCTGCAAATAAAAATCGCAATATCAGTCTTCTTGCATTACTTATTATCAAAAATGGTTAGCAGATAAAATTATCACTCAAAGGCGATCAAAGTCCAAAGGCTAATTTAATATAACTTATTCGTAAATTAATTCTTTGATCTCTAAACTATAAAAAAACTGAATAGCGCGCAATAAGGAAACTGCGAATATTTTTGAAGTCAATTTGAGGAGTGAACTTGCGAAACCAGATAATTCACTTTAAAAAAAAAAGACCAAGTAATGTTTTTTTGTAGTACTAATACTCCTATATCTTTACAAATAAAAATTAAATTTAAAAGCCACTATCACACCGATTTTTTTTTCTGTTGCGTTAAAAATTCCCAAAGCTTTTTTTGAAGAAATACGAAAATTGGTCCAAAACGTCCGCAATTTTTTAATTTTTATGGCAAGTTGCAAAAATTTACCATCTTTAGCATTGAATTAGGGCTACAAATATAAGTTTATGTATTTCTTTTTTTTTATTTTTATTAAAGGGTAAATCCATATCATGCGTTTTTTTATAAAATCTACTCTTTGAAAGTCTGGATAGACTAAATGACGGTTTCCTTAACTATCAATGTTATTACTTATAAAGATAAACTTCATTTGAATCTCAAATTCCAGTTTACAACTATATGTCTAAATTACTGTCAAATAGTAGTTTTAAGCGAAATAGACATAAAAATCACTGTTTTTTAATGAAATACATATATATTTACGACATTAGTCATCAGAAGGTATGTGTTGTAAACTGGAATCTTAGATATACACATTATAAACCTATGTGTGAATTTTTAGATCATATGATGCATCATGGATTGAGTCTATCCACGAGTTTGATAGTAGGTTACTTTATTGGTAAAAAGATTTCAAGTTCAATCAATTTTGTATTTCATATCGTGCCCCCATCTTTGGAATAAAATAGTATTACCAAACTTTGATCCTTCTATTACTCTTCCCGTTTTTAAAATTAAGTTAAAAAAATTAATTCTCTCTATGGACAACATCCTAAAATTCTACTAAAAATGTATGTAAAATGTATTTGTTAAATTTTCAGCTTATTATATATTAAAATGTGTAGTATCTTTGCATAATGTAAATACGTTAAATTTTGTATATAAATTTATAAATGTTTTACATATATATATATATATATATTTTATTTTATATATATACGTTATAAATATTACTTTTTAAGGTTCCGATGATAAGATCCTAATGATCTTCTTTTGGAAACCTAGCTTTATATTGTTAGTACGCTGAATTGTATTATTTGCGTAATTGTATTACGACTTATGTTTATGTATTACGGCTTATGAATTATGTTACACGACTAACATTGTAAACTTAAAATTAAAAAAAATTAAAAAAATAATAAAAAAAAAAAGATGGTTCAGAAACCATTTTAAATTTTTATTTAGAGAAAATTTATTTACTTGGCGCGTATAAATAAAATAAACTGTTTTCGTTTCATCCGTATCCGAAAATCTAGTAAACCATAGCAAGTGGGAGAAAATAAATAAAAAAAAATCGCCGTGTATTTTAATAACATTTTACCTGCCTTAAATTATTTAGTGCAAAGCCAGTTAAAGAAAAATTATGCTCGATGCAAAATAAGACAAAAACTTTATCTAATAAACATTCTGTTTTAAAAACCTTTAAAAACTGAAGGCCGTTATTTAAGAAAAAAATTACTAAAATTATAAAAGCCCTATTTAAACACTTACAGTTGAGTTTTAACTTCATCAATTCTATAAACATATCAAATATTAAAATTACTTATTTTCTTAGGCAGAGGGGTGTTTTGCTCACTTATATTAATTATTAAAATCGTCACCAGTCAAGTTGACTTCATAAAGCTTTTTTGAAAACCAGTTAGAAATAAACTTTCGATCAAAACCAGATAAAAAAATTAATTTGCATGCAAAACCAGATAAAACGTTTTATCATTTTTTTATAAAAATATGATCAAAAGAGCGCGATTTTCAAATTTTTGTCTTTAACATTCTTTTAATAAAAGCTATTGTTTAGCTGTTAATTTTTAGCTATTTGATTTATTGGAAAACATTTTTTGCCATTATCTCAGAATAAAAAAAAGTGAATTATCTGGTTTTGCAAGTCTGCTCCTCATTTATTCGAGCACTATATAAGAAAAATAAACTTTGTTTACAAGGAATATTATAAAATTATAAACTATTTCTTTTTTACTACAGGGTTTTTTAAAAAGGTATGTCCATTTGGAAGTACCTCGACATAGGCCTTGCCATCAAATGAGATACTTTTTGCATCAAATTGTGATCTCCTGAGGTTTTGGAGCTTCTTCACCCTTTGAAATCCAAGCGCAATTATTGCGTTTGCACCCGATCAATCTGCGGTAAATCCACTTCTCATCCGCAACAATTAGACGTCGTTCAACATTCAATTCATCTCGTAGGATGGTCAGAAATTTATGCGCAAGTTCAACCCGATTTTGTTGATTTGGGGTGAGGCCATAAGGGATCCATTATGAACAAATTGATTTTTTCATCAATTTTTTGGTGATTATTGAATAAACTGAACCAATAGGAAAAAGAAATGTTTACGACATCACAAATTTGCTCTATTGTTGAAAATTTGTCTTCATCAAGCAGTTGTTGAATGATCTTAATGTTGTCTATAGTTGTTGAGGTACTGGGTCTACCTGACCTCGATTCATCTGAAAACTGACTGTAATCACTTATGTTTGGTGTAGAATACTTTGGGTAGTACTTTTTCAAATTATTTTTTATATTTCTGAAAAGCGAAGGTCAAAGTGTTATGCATTCGGTTATATTTTAACAAAGCTTATTGAAGCTTTCTTCTCTTAGAAGAAATTAATAAAGTATCAAACTGATGTTGTTGAGTTATATTCAACTTTCGCTTCAACGCGGAAAAAAAAAGGAAAAATAAAATACATCTACAAAAATGGAGTCAGTATAATATCTGTTTGATTTGTTTGTATAATTAACAAATGATTTTGTAAATTATGATTTTTACGAAACTAAATAATAACTAAAATAAAAAAAAAGTTTTATAACATAGAGCTGCATTTTGAACATAACTATTTTCCATATTCATCTTCCAAAACATAATCAGGGATACGTTCACAAGCACGATGATACCAATTTTCACATATAACGCATTGCACCATATGTCTAAAAATAATTCTCAGTTATACAAAAAGAAATTGAGTAAACACATTACAATTCACCGAGTAATATTTACCTATCTTTAATACAACTATCCGAAGCTAACCATACTTGTCTACAAATGTAGTGCAAGGAAAAATGGAATTTTTTTTACTTTGCAGAACCACATAACTGTTTCGGACTTCGGAAACTCAGTAAACTGATTGCCTTTCAAACATTCTAGCAAATGATTTTTCATTTGAAAAGCGTCAAAAGCAACCTAACTTGGATTTGATCCTTCATCGGTAATATGTTTTACAAAAGCTAATGCATACAAACCACAATCAACAGATCTTGTTTGTTGTTGCACCGGTACAACGCGGACAGTTAAAGTAACTTCAGTACAATACATTATGGCACAAATTTACCGGACAACATGGTTTTTCACTTTTCCACGAAAAAAACTGTCTAAAAGAAAAACCTCACTAGTAGAACATTCAAAAGTACTAATAGCTAACCAGTAGGCATCGCCATTATGCAAAACCTGGACAAAAGATGCTTTTTGTACACGGAACGATTGATTTTGTCCAAGAACTGGGTCTTGGAGACCGTCTACACTTGTTATCATCTTTTGCATGGTGTAGAACACAATGTCAGACAACACATGGTTCGTTAAAATATCTTTCAAATCATCTAAAGAGAGATTACATTTAGGTGATAAATGGTCTTTTTATCGGGAATCCATCATTATTATTAACAGTAACTAACTCCTCATCAATAATTATATTATTACCATCAATATGTTCAACAATGTCGACCTCAATTGGTTCGGTTTTGTGTTTTTTTCCTCTAGAAATATTTTAGAAGATGCAATCATCATATCTTTATGATTACCAACGCAATCAATAGGAAGCTTCATTGGTTTAAGAACAGGTATTGGAATGTTCCTTTTTAAATGACAAGGCAACATGATATTTAATGGAGGATTCAGAACTCCTGATTCTTTAGTTCTTCTCAAGACTAACAAGAGTGTTATATACAAGAACAATTTCTTCTGAATTTTCCTCAAATTCAAATGATAGGTTTTGGATTGTTGTAAGCATTTCCCTGACATTTACCTCAGAGCAAACACTTGTAACTTTTTTAAATTTCTCATTCCAATCTTTGATAACATAACGTTCTTTTTTATGTAGAGTTGGACTTTCCGGCCGACGGTGGTTTTTCGCGTGATGCTTCATAATCCTCAGCATCTAAGTTTAAATATGGTGAATTTAGATACAATGATGATAAAGCACGCCATGACCAAGCAGAGTACTTTCAAAATACTTAAAAAAAAAATGTTTGCATAGATATGCAGTTGATATCCAATTCAGACAGGTACACTTTGGCATTGTAATCTCATCTCCAAGTGATACAAAATATTTAGTGGCTGGCTTGGTAGAACTTAATACAGCAATTACTCCATGTTTAATCATGATTACTCCGGACAAATCAAGGTTCTCAACATTACTTTTTTTTATTAGACAAATGTTTAACAAAGCTATGAGGACAGTTGTAAAGATAACCTGGGACCTAATGTGCATACCTTCTGCAACGTGCATCCATTTTAAAGTTGGAATCAGTATAGCTTTATTAAAATATATATATAGGTCATATATATATTTTAAAAATTGATATAGACCTAAAGAAACTTTAACAAATGATACGTGTCAAGTTTATCGATGACGAATTTGTCAATAAGCAAAGTTAACATTTTAGTTAATGATTAGTTTTTATGTCGCTATAAATAAGAACATTTGAAAGACTCATTCTGCCTTCCTACATCACTGATTGTATTGCAATTAATGAGAAGACGGTTTTGCATGTATCACCAAACCAACCCCTAAATTAAAGCAGGCTTTTTTTTAATTTTGGTTTGTTCAGTTAAGTATAAAAAAACCAAATAACTCTTTGTTAAACCATCCTGTATTTTGACAAAAATATATAAAACGTCTTACCTGCTTCAAAAATATTTTATATTTTTAATTTTAATTTTTAATTGGGAATTTTTAATTTTAATTTTTATATTTTATATTTTTAATTGGGAATCAATACTTTTCTATATATTTTTTAAACTTAGTGAAGCTTTCTTGACTCCATTATTCAGACTGTTCTTGACTCCAGAATTCAGACTGTTCTTGACTCCATAATTCAGACTGTTCTTGACTCCATAATTCAGACTGTTCTTGACTCCAGAATTCAGACTGTTCTTGACTCCAGAATTCAGACTGTTCTTGACTCCATAATTCAGACTGTTCTTGACTCCAGAATTCAGACTGTTCTTGACTCCAGAATTCAGACTGTTCCAATATTCTTTGAGCATTCTCTTCCTCGTCACTTGACTTTGATCAAGCAGCTCGTCTTAAAATACATAAAATGTCATCTTTTCTATTTGAGTAACCACTTGATAACTTTTTTAAGCCAACGGTCCCAAGACTGTTCTCTGCGAAAGTCACAGATAAATATCTTACATCCTAAAAAATATGGTCAAAATAAGTTGATGCGTTGGATGTTCGTATAAATAAATTAACTTCATGTAAAATAAATAGGTACTAAACTTATTTTATAAACACGCACCAATAAAAATAGTTTGGAGAGCACGTTTCTTAGCATTAAAATAATCAGTTATGCAATAAAGAGGTTGTAAATCATTATTCCAAGACTTTAAGATAACAAGTGCTTCAGTTATGGCTTCAAAAGTTTCACTTTCACTTACAAAAGTTGCAACAATTTGATAATCAACATTTGTTTTGACAACCAAAAAAACAAAGGTAAAGAATATCGTGCCGTTTTGTATGTTGCATCCAAAAACAACATCTTATTGCCATATTTTTTAGCACCTTTTTTGCCAAAATGCTTAGTACACAAACAAGAGCTCAGCACTATTACCCCATTCTTTAGGTCGAAAATAGATATTTACAGAAAAGTCAGCTTCCTTCCATTCTTTTATTTTGATTTCTTGGTAATCCTGATCGATGTTGGAGTATCTAAAACATTAAAATTTGATATCTATTTTAGAATTGCTATATTAAAATATAAAAATTAATAACATACCTTTGTTTTTTTTTAATTAAAATTAAAAACCTCTTTTAAATACTCCTACAGATTATAACATTTGCAATATCAAAATTTATTTATTTTCTAGTTTTTAAACTCTATTACCTTTGCTTCAGACGCTTTTTAACCATGTGTGAACGAATTATGACAGTTCTTGGATAAAATCTTCAGTTGGTTCTAGAAGGAAGATTTTTTTTCCAAACATTTCATTGACAGTAATATTTAAATGTCCCTTCATCTCATGCACATTGGAAACACCATCTTTAATGTATTCCGAAATTTTAACTGATAAGCGTGTATCATTTTTTTGTGAGAGTAGCTCAATCTAAGAAATGTTAAAACGATTTAATGTTATAAAAGTTAATTAAAAGAACAACCAAATATCAGAGTTTTATGTCAGAGCTTTTCTTTTTTTAGGCGAGCGGCCTTCACAGCGACTAAAAAACCCACATGCCTAAATGCAGGATTACTTTAACGACGTCAGCGTTTTGTGTAGGTACTTTATTATTATATAAAAACTATTGATTATAGTTAAAATAAGACTATTTAAATGCAGTTAAGACAACTCTAGCATTATTACCTTTCCAAGAGGGTGATTTTTGTGATCATTTAAGCAATCTCAACAATAACTTTACGACTAATTACCGCAGCCCTTTTTTATAGCAACGAATCTTTTATTTTTTTTTGACTGTTACTTCTTGCAATAGTAATTGAGATTTATAAACTGAAAAAACATTTCAATAAAAAAGCTAAAAAAATATTATTTCAAAAGAACCAGATCAACAGTAAACAGTTAACAGCTTAATAAAATATTGTGAGTGCGTAATAATTTATAAAATGATTTCCTATTAAGTAGAACATTGTAAACTCAGTAGATATATTACCTCGAAGTCAGTGAAACGTACCACTTCTTTTATAATGGCTTTTGCAGGACAATTAAACTTTTTTGTATCTTGTATGATAACATAATCAGTTATGTATAAATGATCCGCTTTCTTTAAAATAAAAAAGGCTAAAGTGATTGTAAATTTATTAGACAACGATGCAAATCAGAAAAAATAGGTGAACCTTTATCTGATTTTCTTTTGCTTTACTAAGCTTCCTTTTTGCAGCAGCGTTCCGATCGAAACCATGGAAACAGCTGTACCCTTTGTAGATATTATAATATAAGGAGTAGCATAGTCTTCAGACATTTTCCATAATATTTCGTGTTGGTTTGCATGTATATCTTAGCAAGGAAATTAGGATATCATGTTTGGCGTGTGATTTCAAATCATGGACACACATCAGAACAAATCAATGTAGTTAAGGTAATTTATAAACTATTTGAATTATTATATTTCGAATTCGCACCATTTTTTTTTTTTTTGTGTCGCGCCTCTTATTATATTTTAACAATCTCTATTCTCTTATTTTGATATTATTTAAAATTCTTACTACCACTAACACAAAATGTAAAGAACAATAGCGTTAAATAAAAATTTTTGAAAAAATTTGGTTTTTCACTATAGATCCTTGTTTAAATTTATGCGGGTCTATATAATTTTATTTAGATTTTAATATTACATTTAATTAAATATTACTTAAAATATAACATTTCGATCAAGTTTCAAACCAAGTTAGGGTAGAATGAACCAATAATTAATAAAAACTTCCAACGACCCAGCTGATAAACTGATAATAATGAAGAACGATAATTACTTCATCTATATATTGCACTAACTTTTAATTTCAATGCAATCTAAAAAAGACAGCCAAATTTTTTCTTTAAATAAATCTTTGGTTGGGGTTTTCGTAAGAGATATTTAAATTTTATAAATTCATATGTTTCAATTAAAAAAACAGTCATTATTTCCCCATAATCATTTTGTATTACAAATAACATTACTTACAAAAGATAATTTTACCTGATATATATACAAGTAAAATTTTGTTTGCTCTTATAACATAGCGTTTTAAGGCATTTTCAAGCATTTTAAAATAGAATTTCCTCATTTATTTAGCCAATAACTTTGGTTACAAAAAGTTGCAGAGTTCAATACATACACGCTGTCAAATTAGTACCGAGTCTTCATGAAAATCTTAAGTACCGAGTCTTCATGAAAATCTTAAGACCATGCAAAATAAGTTGCATTGATACAGCGTATGTAAGCAGCAGTTAAAAATCCAGTAAAAGTTATTTTTGTCCATATCAAAATAATTGAAGCAATAGACAAATTGTAAAACCAGTGGGTCTCCTGTAAAAAAAAAAAAAACACCATTATGAGGCCATTAAATTGTACATCTGAAAATGTTTAATGTACAGTTTAGCTTAAAGAAGCACATGCTTTTCTGAAGCACATGCTGATATTTTGACAACTCGGTATGCAAATTAATTAGAAATTAAAGAAAAACAAAAACAAACAAAAAAAGTACAATAGGTTAAGCATAAAAAGATTTATAATCAATTGTTTATATCATTTACAGTGACAGATCTAAAAAACGCGGGTGCATTCCTTGAGTATCCACAAGATTACATAATGAGTTGAGGAATGGAAAACGCATTCCCAAAAATATAAAAATAGTTTGACTATCAAGGTTGGTAATTAATGATTAATAAAAACCCATGAAAATTACAACAGAGTGTTTTTCCCATGAGTCGACGTAATGCAATTTTTTTAATATAAATACGACGTTCTAGAAGAGTGGAAGCAACTTCTTTCAACCAGATGTCCATCTAACAATTTCGTGTTTTGCCGATCAGGATAGAGTTATTGTCATAGTACCATTAAGAACATTAGCATCCAAGTTTTTTAAGTTACTTCTTACCTTAACTCCAATTAGATGTTTTTAAGTGTGGTTTTATTACTACTTTGTTTGTGGTGAATCGATGTTTTAATGTTCCAATCCAATGTCAATTAATTGTCAAAAAAGTAAATTCCAGTCATGTAAATTTACAAAATTAAACCCATTTATCAACAGTATTTTTGCTGAAATAAAAAAAAAATCAAAATGTTATGGAAAAAAAAGTATTTTCAAAATCACCATAACTACATCGAGTTCACAAAAAAAAGTAATTATTGTTGCTTTTCCAGGTAATATTAAGTTCAGTCAAAAATATATATTATACCTGAATTTCCAAAGCTCTTTAGAGTGGAAAGGGTAGCAAACCTAACAAAATTAATGATTTCTTAACTATGAAGAAATCGAGTAGCTTCCTCAACTGAATCGCAAAGGCAGGACTTGGTGTTATCTTAAACTTTAAACTCATTGAGATATTAAATCATATTAATAATCATATCAAAGAAAGAAAAAAAAAGCTTTTCAAAGTTGTAGTGACTACTTCAACTTTAGGTAATGTATCAGTAATGTCTTCATAATCGGACAAATCTGAAGCAGAGTTTTAAAAAAATTCCAGAATAATATATAGAAACTTTTACTATTTTACTTTGGTGATTTTTATTAATAATTATAGTTCATCAATAAACATTGTGGTGAGGAGGGCAAATAAGTAATACTAAGCATGTAAAAGATGTTCAGTTTTCAGGGCGCGACAAATTGCCGAACGTGCGAACGTTTGTTAAAAAAGACAGAAAAACGGACGTCACGTTTCCTTACTTTAACTTAAGCAAACGTTGGCGTTCGCCTAAATTTTTAAAAACGAACGCATAAAATCAGCAATTTTTTTTCGAAACAATTAAGCGATTGATAGTTTTTTATTTATTATAAAAAAAACATATATAAAAAAACAATAAGTTACTAAAATTTTCAACGACATTAAAAGAAATCTAATTCTTTCTTCAATAGCGTTACTTATGAAGAAACTGAAGGTGATTAAGCATGGTTTTTACACGCGTTTCCAAAAGAATGGGAATCTTATCTTTAAATGGATGCATTTGCAATTACCTTAAAAGAAACCATGCTAAAACATTCTTATATCATAAAATATAAAATCACGCACAGAAATGGACTTGCCCTTTTATATTATTTCACGTTGTAATTAAAATTTTATAGAGTAAAATTTTATAGAATGAAATAGTTGTGACAATGTTTATTCTTTTCCTTCTACTTATTGAATAAACATTTTGCAAATATTTGTTGATCATGTTGTTGAGAATATTTGTCTGAATAAGATGATATAAAATTTTATTACAAAAACAATTTTTTTCTGTGAATGGTCAAATTTTCAGTCGCCTAATAATTTTAAAAAAAAAGGGCATATATGATATGAACATATAACGCATCCTTGTATAACTTTTTAAATTTGCGGTTTCCGGTAAAAAGTTATGAGTTATAAACGGTGAACTATGGAGTTGAATGAAATATGCCAATTATTGGCTTGGTAAATAGAACTTTTATTAATTTTGTCTAAACTGGCCGATGAACTTTTTAAATTTTTCATTTAACTTTTAAATCGATAGTTATCAAAACTATTCTATTATAAAATATGCCTCAAAATAAAAAGTGGCAAAATTTTACTCAATAAAGCTGCTTTATCATTAAGCATTAAGTAACAATTAATCATTAAGTAGCAATTCTGTATAAGCGTGTTAACGGCATAGATAAAATAGATAGATAGTTTTGGCAGAATTTACAATGACATCATACTTTAGTTATTGACTATTAGCAACAACAAGGTCAATCTCATCTGTATTCCAACAATACACCATGGAAAGATTGGTACAAGTTTTCATCAACCGATGGAGTCATAAGTTAAGCATTAGAGCCGTTGGTAATTTTTCACTACTGAGAGCAGCTTCTTGCAAGAAATAGTAGCGAAGTATCTTAAACCACTACAAAGAGAATTCAACGAAGCAGGTATTAACAAAAACACTTCATGTCATTTGTGGAATTTTGATAAAATTGGCTTCTCTAGTAATCAAGGAAAGCAACACATAGTTTGTAGACGTGACGCTAAATGACCGTTGAAATTGCATCAATGCTACTGATTATTGTCTTGTGCCATACTTTATTTTTAAAAAAAAAAACGCCTCTGTACAAAAATTGGTGCTTTAGTGGTCCAGACAATGCTGTATACACAATATCTCCGTCCGGATGTGTGGAAGATAAGCAATTCGTTCAGTGGCTCACTAGCATGTACGTTCCCTCCATTAAAAAGTACCAAGTAAACAGCTTAGTCGGTTTTTTAAGAATTAGTTTAATCAGTTAATTATTTATTTAAATAAATCAAGCTTTGGTTATCCAATAATAGGTGTTTATATTTTTAGTTGTAGATGGACACTTGACACATGTTACCTTTCGAGTTGTACTCATTTGTACTAAAAAAAGTTTCTTTTTAATTTGCTTGCCGGTTCATTCGTCACATATTCTGCAGACACTAGATTTCGATGTTTATTGCCATGTCAATTAAGCTTAGTGCAAATTACTTCAAGAGTTTTATGCAGAGGCAAAGTTCAGCAGTTTGTCAAAAGAATGTTTTTGTAACCTATAAGCAAAACATTTTAGCTCTGGTTAAGTTTTTATACGCACGAAAATATTACTGGATTTTAAAATACTGTTTTTTTTCCGCTCAATATCAAGAAATCAATCAACCTAAATTACAAATTGGTAATACGTTTGAAACAATTTCATTATAACCACCAGAATCTATACCAGTGCCACCACCACTAGCTACACCATCTCAGCCACTGCCAAGATGTTGGTATTTTTAATAACAAACTATTTAATATTAACACTTACAGTAAAGGACAAAAATTGGTGGATAAATTCAAATTTTAAACAAAACTTGCTCAAAAACTAAAAAACAAGTAGAAAAATTATTAAACATTTTTTAAAAGGGGGTCATGCTCTTTATTTTTGAATTTTTTATGCTCTTAACAAAATTTAAAACGTTTAAGTCATAAGAAAAGCTCATAATGTGTTGTTTTTTTCAAAAAACTAATAAAAGCTCATAATGTGTTGTTTTTTTTTAAAAACTAATAAAAGTTCATACTGTGTTGATTTTTCAAAAAACTAATAAAAGTTCATACTGTGTTGATTTTTCAAAAAACTAATAAAAGTTCATACTGTTTTGTTTTTTCAAAAAACTACATTTTTCTTTAGACAAAACAAGGGAGACAAATCAAAACGATGCATTTTTAAAAAGATTACATTGTTTTTATCAAATTTACCTATTTTTTGATAAAAAAAAAAACTAATTTTTTTAAAGACAAAAAAATGTAAACATTCATAAAATTGACTTTAAAAAATTTTAATTTTTTTAATAACTTAATAATAAGTAGAAACTTTTTTACTTTAAATTACTCATTCATTCTTCAAGCCATTGGTATAATTAATGAGTCCACATTTCTCATATTAATCTCATCACTAGTCTTCACATTCAATCTTGTTGTCAATTATTTATCGTAAATTTTTTGATAAGATTTAAGTTAGGGCTTTGCGCCTTTTACAATGATATTTTTATCCTTGAATAAAATAACATCTTTATGATTTTTGACGTATATTTTGGGTCATTGTCCTAAATTCAATATTGTAATAAACTTATTTTGGGGATGAATGGGAAATTCAGCATGTATTGCCACATGCTGAAACTCCCATTCAGCATGTGGCAACACAACATTTTTCATGATACATTTGTATACAACACAGTCCATAATTTTGTTAATATGACTAGATCCTAGTTCTGAGAAAGTTCCTCCAAACTATAGTAGACGTTTTTCTGGTTTTCTTTGGACTCCAGACTTATTCATGCTGTCGCTATAGGTTATAATTTGACTCATCTCTAAAAAGTACGTTTTTTTCCTGGTCTACAGTCCAATTTTAATGTGATTTGGCGAAACATAAGTCTTAGCTTTCTATTTTAATGGAGGTTAGAGGTTTCTTTGCAGGTATTCAAGAAAATAATTTTATTATCTCTTCGTCGCATAGTGCATTAGAGTTTTTCAGCTAATTTTGTGGGCAAAAATTGATATATTTTTAGCTCTTTTAAAATTCTTCAATGTAATTGACCTGTAATGATTTTCTTGGACATCCGCCGCAATGGTTTATATAGCAATCACTAGATCCAAATGATTTAATAGTTTTGCTTACATTCAACTAAGCAGCTCCAACGGTATGAAGGCCAAAATTCAATATTTTCTTAATCTTGAAACGCTTCTTAAACGAATTTAATACTAAAATTAACCTGCAGAAGACAAGCAAACGTGTTTTCCCAGGAGGTAAGACCATTACAAATTACATGACGATAGCTAGACGAAAGCTTCGCAGATCCATGATAGATCGAGAATGTCCAATATAAATAATTTGGTCCAATATAAATAAATGGAAAATAAACTTTGAAGATAAATTGATCAAGTTTAGACTCAAGGGAAGATTAAATTCCAAAGAAAATGATTTAGATCTTAACAATTTATTGCTGTTTGTATATCAAGATATATAACAAAGGAAACTGCTTTCTCTTTTTCCTTGGATTAAAATCTAACATTGATTACCGTATTGCGGCTATTTTTGTCTGTGAATATGGAGCCACAGAAGCTACTGTAGAAGACTTAAGTGTATCTAAGATGAGACTAACAATATGATACACGTATATCATGTTGTTTTTGAGTCTCATCTTAGATATGCTTGTCAAATATGGGAACAAACCCAATTGCAAACTTTTATAAGGTTATCTTACCTGCAAAATAAAGCCCTGAAAACAATTTATTTTTAGCATTTTATCTCTGACCCTTACATCCTCTTCTACATACTAAAGATACTTAAAGTAAAGGACCTTATTCAACACTCAAATTATTTGTTTGTTTAGAAACAGCAGCATAAAACCTGATATTCTCCATTTAGTGATTTTTTTTACTTATAAAGAAAATAATTAAAAAAAAAAAACTGGAAATAGCTCCACTCTTACTTGATGGTCTGGATCCGCCCCTGTTTCAATGCTGATTTACTACTATTAATACTTGTTCTTGTTTAATTTTCCTCAAATAATATTGTTTTTTACATCACTATTCTATTTCAAACTCTCGCTATTATAAATATTTTTATTTTAATTATTATTATTATTGCTATTACTACTACTATTATTATAATTATCACTAATAATTTTGTTATTTTTATCCTAACTGCTATTATTTTGATTATTATTATTACCAATAACTGGAGTTTGTATTATTATTGTCTATTATTATTACTGCAACTATTATTATTACTATATAATTTATTATATATCAAACTCTTACTTTATCATTATCACAGTTTTCTGTTTAAGTATTGTATTATTTTTTTGTTTTAGTTTTTGATTGAGGTGGTTACGCAAAATTAATTTTTGTACGATATGTAAATATTTCATGAAATGTAAAATCTATTTCAGAATACATTTGATTTGATTTAATTTAGCTATATTATTTAAAATCTTTAGTAATATTTTAACGTAAAACACTTCCTCATTTATCGTAAATCATTTTTAATTGCAATTATTTTGGAAATATTTCACGAATTTACTCGATTTTTAGTTTAATTGAAAGTTAAACGGTTCTATTTTATCATTTACAATTTTAAGCTCCATCGGGCTTTTTGAAGCCCGATAGAACTGGAATTGTAAAACACAAAAAATTAAATTTTCATGAAATTTATTTTTAAATTATTTTAGTATACTTTGGGAAATCATTATGAATAGTCTCAGGCTTGAACAACGCTACGAAATCATTCAAGTTTACTTTGAAAATCTTTTTTCAATTCCCACAGTTTATAGACTATTTTGTCATTACTGCACACATCGTTGTCCATCTGAGTATTCGTTAAACTATGGATAGGTTATATGCCACATACACTCAAAATAATGCAATAACATCAACACGTCGATGAAATGTGCGTCTTGAAAAGAATAGCGCAGCTGTAAAAAAAAAGTTTTAAAGAGAATATCGTTTTTAAGAGAACCGACTTGTCGATTGGCTTGCAAGGTCATGCAATTTGACACCTCTCACTTATTTCCTGCGGGGCTACACAGGAAATAAGTGACACTTTACTGATTTATTCTGATAAATCAGAAACAAACATCTTTTTTACATCTTTTTTTTACATCTTTTTGCGTTTAAGTTGTTCAATTCTCACTTTAATTTTTTCATTTTAACTTGACAACTTTCATTTTAATTTGGCCAATTTTTATCTTAATTTGGCCGATTTTCATTTTAATTTGGCACACAAAACTTACGTCTTGCAAAACAAACCAAAATCAAATAAAGAACTATTTATATTTTTATATTCAAAATCAATAGGAGCAGTAATTATAATTAAAATAAAAATAAACTAATTTCATTCAAGTGAAAAACATGTAAAACGCACTTTTTTGGAAAACTTTTTCTCTTGAAAGTAGGCCCCAACCGCGACTTCAAAAAGATTGAGAACACATTCATAATGTATTTCAAGATGTTAGGTAAAGTCATGCAACCGCCTTGGGTTGACAAGGCGGAGAGCTTACTCAGTCACATTCTTATAGTATTGCAGAACTCTTTACGAGTTAAACTTTTCATTGACCAAATGTTTTCAATAGGGTTGAGCATTGGAGAATATGGTGCAAGCCTTAACACTTGTGTTTTGAAATTCAGGCTCCAAAAATACTTCCTCGACCCATGAATGACATGGTGCATTGTCAAAAGTGACAATGCACCATGACTGCACCATTTATTTGTTGTGTTAAAACACAACAATAATGGTTCATCTCCACAACGCAGGAAAAAGAAATGTTTATGAAAACGATCAAACCAACTTCTACAAAATATATCGCAAATATGAAGATGTGGAAAAGAAATGTCAAGTTGCAAATGAAATTAGCAAGCTTTTTAGTTGTTTGAGATAGGTAACTCTCAGACATAGAGCCCACTCTAAATATTTATAATTTTATGTTTATGTCAAAAAAGGAATATTTGTAAACAAAAAGATGCCAGGAGCCTCGGAACAAATAAAGCCCTAAACTCTTTCCCCCTCCCCTTCTCTTAACGTGAGAGCAACGAGTTTATAAAGTATTTTTTTACTATTTATAACCAAATTTATATTCATCAACAAACTTTAAATTTCAAGAAAAAATCTCTTAGTCTTCGGCTAAGTTACAGCCCCCTCAAAGTGATGGGGGGGGGGGGGGGGTGTTCAAACTTTATATTGTCATAATTTTCGAACACTAAGAGATTATAGTATGAAATTTAAAATTTCTCAATGAATATAAATTTAGTTATCAATAGTAAAAAAAATATTTTATAAACTTGTTGCTCTTGAGTAAATAAAGGCCTAAACTTTAGGCTTTATATGTTCCCAGGCTCCGGTCATCTCAATTTTCTACAAATGTTCCTTATTTAAGATAAACATAAACTTATAAATGTTCTGAATTTGCTCCAGGTTTGAAAGTTACTTATCTCAAACAGCAAAAAAAGCTTGCTACGGGCTTGTATTTAACTTTGATATTTGGTATTTCGTACCTTTTCATTTGAATATAGCAGTTTGTTTTTAAATTCAGTAATACTGCAGCACAAAACAATATACAACAGAGTAAAATAAAATCCTGGAGAGATATTATCTCTCCACGATTTTATTTTGTCCAGTAGTATTGCTGGATTTAAAAAAAAACTGCTATATTTAAATGAAAAGATGTGAACTACTTTTTTGTAAATTCATAATGTTAACAATTCTTTTCAAGACATTAATTAAATTATAATCTTAAAACTTATTTTTAGTCGTTTTAAAAAACAAAACATAAAATAACAATAAACCATTTCTAAACACTTCACGAATTTTTTTAAACCTTCATCTTTTATTAATTCTTTGTGACGTTTAAATAAAAGATTTTATATTTAAAAAGGAATGTGATTGGATAGTTTTAAACTATGATAATTACGCGATGTTCAATCGAAAATTATGTTACTACTGTTTCTTGAAAAATGACGTATTTTTACTCCGTTTCCTCTCCGGCTATATTATAACTCTTTTGGTGAGAGACTGAATAAGTGCGAATTTTATAAGTGCGAACTGGCATAAGTACTTTGCACTTAAGCCAGTTCGCAAAGTTGCAAAGGTGCAAAAACTGGCATAAGTGCGAACTGGGATATGTGCGAATTAGCATAAGTGCTCTAAAAGAATTTGCAAACATTGGCATAAAGGCAAACTAGCATAAGTGTGAACCGACATAAGTTCGAAACAGTCGCAAAAACTGGCATAAGTACGAACTGGCAAAAGTGCAAACTGGCACAAGCGCGCCAAAAGAATTTCCAAACATTGGCATAAATGCAAACTTATATCAGTGTTTGCAAATTGTTTTAGCGCACTTATGCCAATTTTTGCAACTGCTTCGAACTTGTGCCTGTTCGCACTTACGAAACTTGCACTTATTCAGCCTTTGGTTTAGTTCTTTGGTTATATGCAAACATTAAAATGCAAAAAAAACTGCGTCTTGCGTTTGCGTTTCAAAATAAAAACTCACACGCAAACTCAAACGCATTTGACGCAATTTATTGCATTTACTTACGTAAACGTAAACGCAATATACGCAAACTGCTTTTACGAACGCATTTAATACGCAACTGACGCATATAAATTGCGTTTACGAACGTAACTCAAACGCAATTTACGCGTATAAATGCGTTTACAAACGTTACTGAAACGAAATTACGCATATATTTATCTCTCCCTCTTCCTCTCTCTCTCTCTCTCTCTCTTTTTCTCTCTCTCTCTCTCTCTCTCTCTCTCTCTCTCTCTATATATATATATATATATATATATATATATATATATATATATATATATATATATATATATATATATATATATATATATATATATATATATATATATATATATATATATATATATATATATATATATATATATATATATATGTATATATATATAAACAATTTTAAAATGTATTCTACAAAATAGAGTGCCCAATGTTCTTAAAAGAACAGAGCAATTATAAATTAGTAGAAAATCACTTAACAAAAATTTGGAAATGATACGGCAAAGGAAATATTATTCTATATTTCCTTTGCCATATCATAAAATTTACAATAAGAAAAATCGTTCATATATTGCATATATGTGTACGATGTGTACTAAAATTACTTACTTTGACGTAGTCTTCTCCCCCTTCGTTCTTTGCACCTTACTGTTTAATTTTTTCATTTCATTTTTTTTTAACAATTGTTTTCATTCTCTTCTTTTGCTTTCTTAGTTTTTCAAGTTTAGAATAGGGTGGGGCAAGATGACCATAAGGTCAAGTCCCCTTTGCATTTGATTAATATTGTTTAATTTCCTTTATATACTATTGTTTTAGATATTTACATATTCAAACAAATAATTGGTTTTCATCAAGTTGTAACTTTTTAAAGGATTTTGTTAGTAAATTACTAAAAAAGTTATAACTTTATATATAAAATTTTAAAACAATAGAATATAAGAAATTAAACAATATTAATCAACCTTGGTCACACAAATGCACAAGGGACTTGACTTGCTAGGAACTTGCTAAAAGTTAAAAATTTAGTTGTATTATTATTATTTGTGTGATTATGATAAAGAAATGTTTGTTTTGTGGGTAATTTATTCCACAATATTCAAAGTATAAAAATTCTAAAAACTCAATCAATAAAACTAGTTTATTTGCAATTGACTAGTATTGGGTGAAGGAAAATGCCCTTTTATGTGTGGGGCAAAACGTCCTGCGATTATTTAGTTTTGAAAACTTTTAGGTAATTTTATTTCTTTTGAAACAAAGCATAAATATTAAAACTAAATATTTACAGGGCGTTTTACCTAACATATAAAAGACAATTTTCCCTTTTTTACTAAATTATATGTTATTCTATTTGTAAATAATTTTTTTGAAATTATATTTTTTTGTAGATCTTTTCCTAGCCGTAGGCAATAAAATCCTTTGAATAATTGTCTTATTGTATGTTTTTTCATTTTATATATAAAAAGCTCGCTTAAAACGAGCAATCAACCACAAAAGCACTGCGATTGGTCATCGCACACGCACACTTTAAAAGTTGCTTAAAACAAAGGAAAACTTATTTTCCGCTCACAAATTGAACACAATAATATTCAGTTGTATATGGTACTATTATTTTAATAAAAACCATTTTTAGAAAAAAGTATAATTTATTATCTTTAATTAGTAAGCTCATTTCAATTATTATAAAAATCTGACTATATTCACTCAAGTTAAAAACATAATACACTAATTTTTAAAGGAGTCATTATAATGAGAAATTAAATATCATTTTTATCATTTTTAACAAATTTAATCGATAATTATTTTTTAAATTCGTTATAAAATCACCTAAAAGCATATTAAATTACGTAATAGTTTGTTTTAAAGGATATGCCTAATGGCATTTCCTTATAGCACAAGGAAGTTCCTAAATGCATTTCTTCATGATATAAGGATATGCAGCTTATACATATAAAGTACAAAAAAAAATTAATTTAAGAAAAAAAATCCAAGTTTGAGTTAATCGTTTCATAAATATCTAATCTATTATGACTCATCAATCTCGCAAGTGTAAGATCTATCATGAGGATATCATAAAATCTAGTTCATAAAGGCAACATTAAGAAGAAATATTTCAATTACAACAGTTGCAATTACAACCTTATTTATATCAAAGTTCGTTTGCATCTAAATCTGGAGAAACATTGTCAAAGAGAACAAGATCTGTAAATCCTACAAAAACGACGAAATCTACTATGCAGACAACAAGTGCAGCGTTGACATCATTAACAGCAAAGTCTTCGAATAATACTTCAGCTTCCAAAATTTCTATTCCTTCTATTCAGCAGGACCCGAGATTAAGGGTTATAGTCTTTTGGCAAAATTATCTGAAGACGTGTAATTTTATAAACAAAATGCAAGATTTCGGTCAAAGAAACATTTTTCGGAAAAAGAAGTTTATTGTAAATTTAATTGAACGAGAATTTAAATTACTTTTTCTTAAATTTAAAATATTACTAAGAACAATGTAGCGCATGATTTTTATATATTTAAGGAATATACATTATATCTTCATTTCACTACATTTGATGCTCGAACAAATAAATCACAAGATGATGTCAAGTTTTTATGCATATTGAGTAATCAAAATTTACAGCTCATATTGGTCGAACATCCAACATTAAGAAGCATTTACAGAGAAAACATCACGACATTTTGGGTAAGTGGTTTGACTCATACGACACACTAAAAAAATCAAATAAAAAGCAAATCAAAGTTCCACTTCCTTGTGCAAAAAGTTTTAGAGAAAACTTGGTATCAAGTTTTCTTGATACGATGGCAAAATTATCAATATAATTAACGAAAAACTAGACGATGCCTTGGTTGTCACTTTATTTAGTGACATATGGACCTGAAATATCTCCTGAAATGTTGGACTTTATTGCGATTGGTGCAACATTAACGAACAGTGATTTAAAAAAAGAAATCATTATTATTGGTATGGAACAGATGACGGGGGCGTCACAATGCAGAAAATATTAAATTAGGAGTTGAAAAGATTATCAATACCTTTACCTTCAATAAATCAAAAATAAATGACAATTTTTTTTTTAATTTTACAGCTTTAATTACTGTAAACACAATGGATTTATTGATGACTTATGTTATATTTATTTAAAAGCTATTACATGCGATGAAGGGAGCTCATTTGTCAGACTGTTTAAGAAATTATTTGGAAAGTCTCAAGAAGAAAGAGTTGAAGAGACAAAAGGTGACGGTAGTGCATATGAAGATAATCTATTATCCAGAAGCTCGGCAGCCTAGTTTGCAATTTTATTTACTTGAAATCGAAATAGAAAAACTTTACTTTTTTAAGCAAATAGAAGTGAAAGGACTTGCAATATCTGTGTGTTCTTCTTATGATTTTTGGTTCGAAAGTTCCAAAGCTAGGAAAGCTATTTGTTAAAGTTATCTTGCTAAATATTCTATCATCAGCAGCTTTTATAAGAAATGTTTAAGTACTTCTGGTTTTGTATGTGAGAAGAGGTGAGGTAACACGAATGCTGATCTGATTATTAGTCGCTCATTGTTAAAAGTAAACTTAAAACTTCTTCAAAGTTTAAATGATTTTTCGAACGACGATGACTCAGATAGTGAAATGTAAAGTTATAATATAAAGATAATATATTTTTTGAACTTGAAAAACACAAAAATAAATTGGATATATAATGTTATAATTTCAATAGTAACAATATTTTTAATAATCACACAACGGTTCAAATAAAAAATTATATATCTTTGAATTAAAAAATAAAAAGTAACTACTTAATGATTCGCGTTTTCTTGAAAAGATACATTTTTTAAAATAGATTAAGTAAGTCGCGTTTGTTTCTAGTTCGCAAACGCATTTATAAGCGTAAGTAACGTTTGAGTTACGTTTATAAACGCATTTTATATGCATAAGTTGCGTATTAAATGCGTGCGTAAACGCGGTTATTTGCGTAAATTGCGTTTACATTTAAGTAAACGGAATTTACGTAAGTAAACGCAATAAATTGCGTCATATGCCTTTGAGTTTGCGTGTGAGTTTTTATTTTGGAACGCAAACGCAAAAAGCAGTATTTTTTTTTGCGTTTTAATCTATGGTTATATGCAATCCTTTTTTGGCACTTTTTTTTTTGTTACAATACTTTTGCAATGATTGTATGTACTCTCCACCCAACATATTCATTAGTAGAGCTATAACCATTAATACTTTCCGATCTGCAAGATAAGATCAAAACCAGTCACTTACAACACCACGAATACCATAGTGTTCTAATTTAGAAATCAAAATGTTATGATCAACAGTATCAAAAGCTTTTTGTAAATCTATAAAAAATACAACCAACAAAATGACAGTGTCGAGAGCTTTTCTAATTTTTTCAGTTATATTTATCAATGCATGGCAGGTAGAATGTTTTGAACGAAAATCAAATTGAAATTCATTTAAACAGTTAAAAGAGTTAAGAAACGAGTGCACTCTAGAATGCATTAGTTTTTCAAGAAGCTTACAAATGTTAGATAAAAGAGAAATAGGTCTGTAGTTAGTGCATAAAAGTTTAGAGCCGTTTTTAAATATTGGAATAACACAAAATAATTTTAAAACATTCAGAAAAGTTCCATTAATGGATGATATATTAAATAGTTTAGAAAGAATTTTTGAAAATTCATAGTTATAATCGATAAGAATGTTTGTGGAAATGCTATTTGGGCCTATTGATTTTCTCGGTTTCAAATTAGATATAAGAGATGAAACTTCAGGAACATTTGTTGAAGATAGGAGTAGACTATATAAGTTTGGATATTTAAGATATTTTGTATAGTTTATGTAAGACGAAAGAATATTGGATTTAAGTTTTTGTGCGACGTTTGTAAAAAAAAGGTGTTAAACTTTTCAGAGATAAGATTTGGATCAGTTATATATGTTTCATTATTTTGTAAACAGTTGGGAGATGAGTCATTGGAGTTTTTGACATTTATTAAATTATTAATTCCTGTTCAAATTTCGCAAAGATTTTTTACATTTTCTGTAAAGAACTTTTTAAAATGGATTTTTTTACTAAGCTTAATTAAGGTAATTATCATGTATTTATATTGCTTGAAAGTAATTTTAAATGTGTTTATGTCCCTAATATCTTTTGATCTAAACATTTTTTTTTAAAAAGATTGCGTATTTGAATCAATTTTAAGATTCCCTTTGTAATCCAAGGTTTAAATCGACGCTTGAAGTTCTTTTTTTCGTGTTTGCATTATTAGTAAACTTTCTCTACTAATAATGTAACAAGTAAGATTATTTAATTTAACATTTGATTAATTATTTTTTTATTCTCCAAAAAACAGTTAACTTTTTGTTTTAGGTACACAACTGATTTGGCCGGGAAGCAAAGAAAGGAAACAAGAACACTTACATTTAAACAAAGCAAAGTTAACTCGTTAAAAATGAATATGGACTTGTTTTCAAGAAAAATTCTTAAAACTATCAATAAATTGTTCTAAATATTATCTTATTTTAAATATTTATTTTCATTCTGTAGGTACTACTAAAGGGCGGATCCATAAGGAGAGAGAAGGGGAGGGGCAATGGGGTGATAGCCCCCTCCCTCCTCTTTTCTTTGATATTTAAAAAAAAAAACATATTTTTCAATTTTATATTTAACTGAGCAATTGTTTGAAAATGGTGTTTGAAAAGTAAATTAGGGAGACCGCGATAAAAATATTTAATAAGTTTGTGTGAAGCAAAAAAAAAATCAAACCGATGGAATATAACTACAAACAAGTAGTTATTTTTGTCAGTCTTACACAAATTTCGTTTTTATCATCTTTATACACTACCATTATTTTGAAATGTGGTAAATAAACTTAGAGTGAAACATCTAAACACTCCTCCGAAAAATCAGCAGATTTATTTTTATTTATTGTATCTTTTATTTTAGTTGGATGAATATGGAGACATATTTCTCGGATTATTTTTACGTACACGTTATTATATTGTTGTAATTGGTACTTATTTTAATCATGCCTCGGAGTTGTATGCAACTATATTTTTTTTTACTTTTATTTACTATATATTTCAAACTTTATATTTATGATATTTTTATTTGTATATCTTTACCGACAATCTGTGATTGGTTACTCGTAAATACTTTGTAGTTGTAAAATAAACATGTATAAAAAATATACATATATCAATATAACGTAGTTTTATAGTTACATAGTTTAAGACAGTGAAAGACTAATAATCAAATAAAATTAAAATACCTTAATATAGTTCCCAACCATTTACTAGAATCCCCCCCTCCCTCCACCACCACCATCGCCACCATCAATTTCTTTCCTAAATGGTCTGGATCCACAGAATCAAGTATATTTAAAAACTGCCGATTCCTTCTCCTTACTAGATGGTCTGGATCCGCTCTTGGTACTACCTAAAGCTGATCTAATAATGGCAAAGGAGCAAACCATAAACTCGCATCAAAACTATTGTAAATCATAAATCTGGAAATATCTTAAATCAATCAAACCAAGCCAACATTCACTAGCAGGCTTTGATGATACGACATGGGAAGGCATAAATGGGTTTATTTCTCTAATGAAATGTGTTGCTAAAGCTTCCACAGATGCAAACACAATAAAAGGTATAGAAAGACGTTTAGAAACAGCAAAGCAACATTTAAAGACTACGTATGGTTTGCATTGCATAAAAAAGTCAAGTATACCTTCACACTTTATCAGCTGTGCCTTGTTTAATTCTAAAGATAAAAAAGTTAAAACAAACACTTGTTCTTCCCATTTGAAAAAATGTCATGACTGCACGTTACTTGCAGAATGCCTGAAGATGATTGAAAATCTAATCCAGAATCTACCCGAAAATGAAGGGAAAGAACTTAAAAATGATACTCGCAAATGTATTGAATCTATATACAGCATGTTCGTACAACAAAACAAAGCCAAAGAGTATGCTATAAGCCAAATTAACAAAGAGGCCGGCTTTTGGTTAAGTGATTGGTCTCAAAAAATACTTTCTGTTGAGTTCAGAGACAAAAAGTCTCTGAACAGAAAGTCTATTTTGGTAAGTTTATTACATTATTAATGTCAATGCGTATCGACTGCTTTTTTGTAAAAATGATGCTGAGGAGTATATAAGATTATATCACACAATAGTACAAAAAAGTGATCAGGATGCAAGAAATACTTTATGTGTGGCTGACCATGAATATGGCCATTTTACTTAAGATGTTCCAAGTGTGAAACAGATCTACAAAAAAAGTGATAATGCTGGTAGGAATATAGTTGCTATAATTAATGTTAAAAAAACAAAAGCCTTGCAGTTTAATTGCATAATAGGTGGAGGGGTGTTAGTTTAGGTTCTTGTAATGTAAATTGACTTTCTATAAGTGAAAAAATATTCTGGCTACCTCTGTAGTAACATGGTATAAAATCAATTCAATTGTAGAGGGTTTATTAAAAACCGGTTAGTTAACAGATTTTGTTAAGTATAAAAAAACAGATGCGAAGCGGTATATATGGTCCTAATCATTAAGTTACAGGGTTTTCGACTTCGTTTCGACAGCTTGTCGTTCAACTTTGACATTGTTTCAGTACATTTCGACAATCTTTCATTCAATTTCGACACCGTTGCATTTGATTTCGACCATTTTGCATTCAATTTTGACAGCACTAATAATACTTTAATTAATATACAAATAAAACAGTTACATTCTTTCTAAATTCATTTAGATAATATAATTTTTTAGTTTGTATACGAACTAAAATTTAAACAAAAAAATTATCTAATATAAAATTATTGAAATTGCAAATGCTCGCTTAATAAAAATAAAAAATACAAAAGTAAGTATATTCTTTAATAATTGGTTTTTTTCTTGATCAAGGAATTATATACCACGTTCCCAAAAAAATTATAACAGTTTGTGCTAGTAATATTCAATGCACCGTTTTGATTTTTTCAAGTAATTCCTTTTCAGTTCCAGGCGAACATCTTCTGATAAACTATTTCCATTCAGAAAACGTATTTTTAATAGGATTTAAAAAGGAAGAATATGGAGGTAAAAACATCAAAGAATGTCTAGCATGTACTATTTCATCTTGAACAACAGCAGCCAATTTATTATTGCTAGAATATTTTCCAAAGCGTAAATTTTTTTTTGGCAATTAAAAATAATTAATTCGGCCAATAAAAGTAACGAATATGGCAATTACAAACAATTATATTATGGTAACTTGAAATAATCAAAATCCACATAATTTATTTTACATATATATTTTAACATATATTCAAAAAAATACTTTTGAAACCGCATTCATGATTTCAGTATTCACTTTAAATATCGTAGAATTAAAAAAATAGCCACATTAATTGTTTTATTGTTCCGAATAAATATAACCCATTATTATTTAACAAAAAATTTCATCATAAATATGAAAATTTTTATTCAAAATATGGTGTTTTTAAATTGTCGAAATGTGATGCAATAGTGTCGAAATTGAATACAAAAGTGTCGATATATAGTTATACAATGTTGAAATGAAGTGAGAAACCATGTATAACTTCTAAAAGTTAAGCGTGGTTTAATGTTTTAAAATGGTTACTTTCAAACTTTTGTTTAATAACTTTCTTCCAAGGCATTGTTTCAGGAGTAAAAACGTGTTTGCATTTACTATATTTTTGCAGTCAATGTCTTTATCACTCTATGCTGGTTACACAGTGAGTTTTAACATTTTCAAAAGCCTGCCTTTTAATTTAATAAAAATTTGTTTACAAAGAAAAAAGTTGTCTTTTACAAAAACTTTACATAAACATTTTTTGGCTAAAAATCAATTAAGCAAGTATCTCTTTTGAGTATAATATGTTTTATATATATTAAGTTGTTATTATTACTGATAAATAATCTATGGATATTAAATTGGATATTGTGGTTTGACCTCCCCCGGCTAATTGCCATATAGAGGCCACATATCCATGAACATGAGAAGCAATAAAAATTATTTATAAATGTTGTATACTACTGGAAATACAACTCTCGTCTGTTTAAGAATGATCAATATCTTTTTTTTTTAATTAGATCAAATTATATAAAAATAATTTAAATGAAAAAATAAAACTTTATAATGAAATTTAAAGTTTCATGCCATTTGGAAATCATCAGTTATATTATTCAAATAGAAAATAAAAACCGTTTAAAAAAATACAAGTTTAGCATTGCAACGGCATCTGACGTCAAGTATACGTGATCCGATATTTGCTAATCGCCGGAATCAAAGTGTATATGTATACATACATATATATATATATATATATATATATATATATATATATATATATATATATATATATATATATATATATATATATATATATATATATATATATATATATATATATATATATATATATATATATATATATATATATATATATATATATATATATATATATATATATATATATATATATATATACAGTATTGGACAAAACATATGCAACCAACGTCGAACAATGCTAAAAAGTGTTCCTAATTTTACATGTCTTAAAAATTGAAACGAACTATACTACCACAGCAAACAGTTCAGGAGTCTGGAGTCATAGCATGCCATGACATGAGCAATCTGCTGACAGGTGACAGCACACAGGCAGAATTTCGTTGACAATTGCCATTTTGCAGCGGACAAAACAAGTGCAACTTTTTTGGTTTGTTTAATTTTCTTAAGTCTGGTCCGTGTCAACGTCACGGAAGTTTTTTAATAATTAAAGGAAGTATCCAGAAGTATCCAGAAACAGTCAGAAGCATCCAGACGCATCCAGAAGCTTCCAGAAGCATCGAAAAGAAGCATCTAGAATCTATTAGAACAGGTTCACACAGGTTCATTTTACTATATAAGAGACGTGTAAATCAACATGTAATTCAGTCAGTATATGGAAGTCAATCAGTCAGTATTATCAAGACAGTTTATCGAAGTGAGTTTTTTCAAAGTGTTTTATCGAAGAACATCAATACAAGAAGTGAAATACAACAAGTGTTTCATTACATCAATACAGTCCACATCCAACCAAGACGTTGTGTTCCACAGAGCATTATTGTATCATCACAAGGTAAATGTAACACGGTAAGCCTTGAGAAGCGTGATTATATATTTTTATTATTTTTATGACTTCAAGTGCAAAAATGGCTCCCGACAGTCTTGGATTGAAACTAAGAAAGAAAATTATTGGCGATTACGTAAATGGAATGTCACAAAAAAGTATTTGTGATAAATATCGCGTGAAAAAATGGATCGTATCAAGACTATGTTCCAAATATCGTTCTACGGGGAAGTTGGCAACATATAACAAAGGTGGAAGACCGCGTTCCACCACTTCTAGAGAGGATTCTATGATCTTCAGATCCGTCAAGAAGGATCCCTGGATATCATCAGTCGAGATACAAAAGCAATTAGAGCTGCCTGTATCGGACCGAACAATTAGACGACGTGCTGTTGAAGCCGGATTGTTTTCTCGACGCCCTGCAAAGAAACCGCTGATTTCACTAAAAAAACAGAAGAAAAGACTCCTGTTTGCTACATCTCATAGCGATGGCATTTGCAATGGCATTTGCCGTGTCACGTCAACCGGCCGGAAAACGCCTCGATTCACGTTACTGCCATAAGACCGTGAAGCACGGTGGAGGCAATGTAATGATCTGGGGGTGTTTTTCTGCTAACGGTCTAGGTCCAATACATCGAAACGATGGAATAATGGACCGTTTCATGTATAAAAATATCCTGAAAGATGTTATGTTACCTCATGCTGAATGGAATATGCCAACAAAATGGGTTTTTCAGCAAGACAACGATCCGAAACACACTGCAAAAGTAGTCAAGCAGTAGTTTCAAGACAACCACCTATCGGTGATGGATTGGCCGCCTCAATCTCCGGATCTCAACCCTATCGAGAACCTGTGGGAGATCGTCAACCGCAGAATTAATCGTGAAGGTGTTCGTAATAACGATCAACTGTTTGAACAAATCCAAAAGGCCTGGGCAGCGATTCCACAAAGTTTCATTGATCACCTGATCGAATCTATGCCTCAAAGATGCAAGGCTGTGATCGACAACAAAGGATTCGCCACAAAATATTGATAGCGAAATTCAGCTTGGTCTACATTTTGTCGAGTTGCACTTGTTTTTTCCAGAAGGAAATCAACTTTTTGAAGATTTTAGCGAACGTACTATGGAAATAAGAAGAAAGTTATTCGCGGAAGCAAAGGAGCTACGAAGTAAAGGAAAGTATGCTAAGGTTACTTATAACAAATTATTCACACGCGATTTTAAGTAAATTTTGTTTTTTCAATTCATAGTTATTAAAATTATTTAAATTCTGAAATGGATTCAAACCAACTAAATTTTGAGTCAATTTCATTTAACATTTTTCAAATTAATGATTTTTTACTTGATAATGAATCCGATCCTGACATAAATTATTTTAGTGAAGCAAGTGCTCTGCAAAACCGCTCTTATTTTTATAACAATGAATTGAAAGATTATCTTAATAGGGATTTTCTTAATGTTATTCATTTTAATATAAGAAGTTTAAAAAAAAACTTTGATACTTTTCATAGTAATATAGAAGAAACTTCTAATATTTTTAACATAATATGCATTACAGAGACATGGTGCAGTTCTGATGATGTTAAAAACTCAAATCTCCACCTTCCAGGTTTTAATTTAATTTCTTTAGCGCGTAAAAATAAAAAGCAAGGTGGTGGTATTCTTTTTTACGTGAATGAATACTTGCGGTTTATTAACAGGCCAGACTTAAGCATTTCTGATGGCGATAAAGAGGTTTTAAGTATTGAAATTTTAACTAAAAATGCCAAAAATATAATTTTAAGTTGTTGTTATCGCCCACCAAATGGCGTAATTGAGGATTTTAATGCCTTTTTACATAATGATATAGTTAAAAAAAGTTCACATGAAAAGAAATTAAACTACATAATTGGTGATTTTAATTTAAACTGTTTTGAATACCACACTAATACTAACATTAAAAAGTTTTACAATGACATTTTCGAAATTGGAGCGATACCGTTAATAAATAAGCCTACCAGAATATCATCAACATCAGCCTCTATATTAGATAATATAATTACAACTGACGTTTTTAACTTATCTTTAAAAAAAGGTATTATTAAAAGTGACGTCTCTGATCACTTTCCCATTTTTTTTCTCCATAAACACAAACATCAAAAAAATTCTACACCATAATAAACCTTTCATCAAACGTTTTTTTACGGAAGCGAATTGCTCTGCTTTTAAGGAACAATTATCTTTACTTCATTGGAAACATATAGATTCTAATGATGCTAATTTAGCTTATAATTCGTTTTTAAAAACATTTTTTGAAATTTATGATATTAATTTTCCTAAACATAAAATACTAAAAAAAAAAATATTTCACGTCACCATGGATTACAAAAGATCTCAGAAAAAGTTCTAAAGTTAAGCAAAAGTTGTATATAAAATATTTAAAAACGAGAGCATTAGAAAGTAAAATAATTTATAAGAATTACGCTAAAAAATTTGAAATGCAAAGAAAAAATTTGAAAAAAAGATACTACATAAATTTACTAGAAAAATATAATTCAAAGCAAACATGGCAAGTTTTATGAGAAATTACAGGCAGTAAGAAATTGAAAGCTAGCTCTTTACCTAAAGCTATTAAAATTGATAATAAAATATTTGATGATCCAGGAGTGGTAGCTAATAAAATGAATGAATTCTTTACTTCAGTTGGACCAAATTTAGCAAAAAAAATTTCAAACATAAACAAAACAATAAACAGATGTAGTTTTCCTTTAATATCTTATCTAAATTCTTTTGAATTGTCTTTTGATGAATTTGATAGAGCTTTTAAAATGCTAAAGTTAAATAGAGCAGTCGGTCCTGATGATATCAATGGAAACATTGTCATTGATTCATATGATATCATAAAAAATATCCTTTTTAAAATATTTAAATGTTCAATTCAACAAGGAATTTTTCCTGATGAATTAAAAATAGCTAGAGTTTCACCAATATTTAAAGGTGGAGACTTACTTAATGTTAGTAATTACCGTCCAATATCTGTTCTCTCTGTTTTCTCAAAGATTATAGAGAGAATTTTTTATAATAAAATTTTTAATCATCTTTCTCAAAATAATATCCTATACAAAAATCAATATGGGTTTAAAAAAAATAACTCCACTGAACACGCTATACTCCAAATAACACAATATATTACTGAATCATTTGAAAGTTCCAAATTTACTTTAGGCATTTTTATTGACTTGTCTAAAGCCTTTGATACGATAGATCATAAAATTCTTTTTAAAAAACTTAAATATTATGGAATCTCTGGCAATGTTTTGAAGCTTTTAAAAAGTTATTTAAGTAATAGAAAGCAATTTGTTCCCTATGACGTATCATCGAAATCAAACTTGTTAGATGTAACATGCGGAGTTCCTCAAGGGTCTGTCCTAGGACCTCTCCTATTTCTCATTTACATAAACGATCTTTATGAAGCATCTAATTTAATGACAATTATGTTTGCTGACGACACGAATTTTTTTCTATCTCATAGTAACATAATTACCCTATTTCAAAGTATGAACATAGAATTAATTAAAATTTCAGAATGGTTTAAATTAAATAAGCTTTCTCTTAACATTGAAAAAACAAAATGGTCTCTTTTTCATCCATACTACAAAAAACATCTTCTACCAAGTGAATTGCCTGCTCTTTTTATAGATGACATTCAAATTAAAAGAGTAACGGCTACAAATTTTTTAGGGGTTTTTATTGATGAAAATCTGACATGGAAAAAACACATTGAAAACTTATCCTCTAAAATTTCCAAAAGTATAGGAATACTATTTAAAATAAGAAGCATGCTAAATAAACATACTTTAATTCAGCTTTACCACTCTTTTGTTCATTGCCATCTAAACTATGCTAATGCGGCTTGGGGTAGTGTAAGTAAAACTAAATTAGAACCACTTTATCGCCAACAGAAACATGTTGCACGACTTAATAATTTTAAACATCGATTTTATCATGCTAAGCCTCTTTTAAACGAAATGAATATTCTTAATATATATCAACTTAATATTTTTAATGTATTGTGTTTTATGTTTAAATGTAAGTCTCGCACATCTCCAATTTCTTTTCACAATTTATATTCTTTAAAAATTAAAAATAAATACAATTTGCGTAATGAAAATTTTATTCTTCAACCAGTTTTCAAAACTAACTTTGGTAAATTTTGTATTTCATTTAGAGGAGCATTTTTATGGAACACAATAGTGTTAAAACTTTTTGATTTCTCTCATGAATGGAACTTTTTCTTATTTAAGAGAAAATTGAAAGAAATTCTTTTCTCAGTTGAAAACATTCTGATATATTTTTAAGTTTGTTTTGTTTTTTATTAATACTCTCAGGAAATATTTTATCGTAATTTATATATACGAAATCTTTTATCTTAACTTATATATATATATATATATATATATATATATATATATATATATATATATATATATATATATATATATATACGTATATATGTATGTGTATTTGTGCGTATTATTTGTATGTGTATATATATATTGATGTGTAAGTATATTTATTTACATGTTTGTATGTTTAAATATGTATAAATAATTATATTTGTATTTATGTGTGAATATTTGTCTATGAATTATTAAAGGATTATTTATTATTTAAAATCTGTTTAGGCGGTTCTCGATGACAAGATCTTATGATCTTCTGCGAGTATCCGCGTTCTTGTTCTAACGTTAACAAAATTGTAATTCTGACTATACGTATTTTATTCATTCTTATATTGTAAAACTTATTTTGAATAAATAAAAAGAACAAAAAAAAAAAAAAAAAAATTTTTACTTCTGCTTGTTTGGTCTTTTATACAGGTTCTTCGATTATTTTTTTTCTTAAAGTAGTTAGCTATGATACATAGTTTAGAATTATAATAGTGATCAATATTGATACCAAAAATATTTAATTGCGATAATATATTTATAGATTTTGCCTAAAATCACAGTTTAAAAGCAAAAAATTTTGAAAAAGTGGGCGGCAGAGGGGGGAAAAACTTTAAAAGAAAGGCGGAGGGGTCAAACTTCATAATTTTCCAAAAATCATCTTATTTTCACTTTTAATGGACAAAACTACACTCAAAACTAAATCTTGGTTATTATTAAATACATCACCTGTGTTTGTATTTGGTTTTGAGAAAAAATGGGCTTTCCAACGAATTCTTTTAATATAATGCTCAACTTTTTCAATCAAACAAATAGTATAACTTTTTTCATCTAGTATAGGTATATTTTTCAACGAGTAAGTGAAATTATTAGTTTCCATATTTACACGGAATGTTAAAATACAACTAAGAGTGCTCAACAAATGTTAATAAGGAGCCTAATATATACTCAACCAACTTTAAAATGTATTCTACACAGTAGAGTGCTCAATGTTCTTAAAAGAACAGAACAATTATATATTAGTAGAAATTATTTACACTGTGTTTCATCAACAAAGATTTATCAGAAATGAATGATCAAATTAATAAAACTTCAATTTATACAAAAATTAAATTACAGGAAGTCGCAAATGTCTTAACTACTGTAAATTTTCACACATTTGCGGAATTTGCTGACACTATTATAAAAAGAATTCTTTAGAAATGATTACTTATGCTTTTTTTTTAAATGTTCTTTTAAAAAAGGGTATTTAATGTAAATATTATTTGAACTCATTTATATTTATAGTTTTTTAGGAGAAACTTATTTTCGTGCCTATATTTAGAAATTGATTCCGATTTTTTGTTTATTAAGCATTTTTGATTTGCATGTGTAATTATTTCAAATTTTTCTTGTAAGCATAGTATGCATTTTATGGAAATATTGTTAGATACAGGCGCTGTTTTAAGGGCGGACCAATTCAGTATAAAATCATCAATATTTTTTTCTTTTAATTTCCATATATATTTTGACAGCATGGTATCTTTTGAATACTTTTTATTTTTGAAAAATTGCTTATGGTTGGCAAAAAGTTTTATTGATTTACTGATAATAAAAACTTGATAATACATAGGGATCCTTCATAAAGTACGTAGGCTCGGATGGGAAGAGGGGGTCTGCAGATGGCGTATATGAGATGATAGGGCAGTGCACAGTGGGCCAGTAGGTGGACAAAATGGGAAAAATTTTAGTTGTCTAATCTTGAAAACCTATTTAATTTTAGTATCTACATATATTAGGAGAAATCTATTGATAATTTATTTATATTAAATCCCTTAGTCACCAGGACTCTAAGCATTTGAATATTGAGATAAAATAAAAAAATAAAAATTATAAATAAGTAATTAACGGTGACATCAACGTTGTGTTATATTTCAATTACATCTACGTTTTTGAAACAAAAAATTAGTACATGTTATTCTAGAGTATTTAGAGATAAGAAAAACCAATGTGTGAAATAAATTTGTCATAGCATGTTATCTCAGTTATACTTTGAAAATCACAGATTAAAAAAAAAAAATTCTTAAGAAACTTATTTTTTGCCGCACAATAACTAATAATTACCACAATTTGCCATGTGTTGTCTTATAATTATTTGAGCTATATGATGCTTCAATCGAGTTTTAATTGATTGCTCGTCCCCTTAAATCCCCGTTCAGATTTTATGTATGTTTTAACTTGGTTGCTATGGTACTAAATTTTGCATAGCAACAACTCATTTTTACATTAACGTTGTTTTAACAGTATTTTACTTGCGCTAAATACACAATATTGGGGGTATGTATTAGAATAAGATTCAGAATTCTTATGAGGTTAACTTTTTTTGGTTACTATGGATACCTTACTTTGCATAACATAGCAACAACATATTTTCGGTAGTTGTTAGTAATTTAATTACTAACACCGACAGTAATTTAATTACTTTTAATTTTAATTACTAACACTTGTAGTAACTTAATTACTAACAAGTATTAGTAACAAGTAGTCCAGGCGGCATATATATTATAACATTTTACTTTTAAATACAAAATACTTGTTACAATAATTATTTAGATATGGTTTTGTTAAACTTAGACATTCATAATTTTCTCCAAAAAAACAATCTTAGTATTTCAAAACAAAATATTACTTAAGATATATTAAAATTTATTCAGCCAAAATTTGCTGATTTTAAAGACGTTGATTTTAGACATGCTGTTCAACGATTTGTTTACTTGTATAAAAAAAAGTGGAAATCTGCAAACTATACTGTGAAAAATTTTGAAAAGAAGTTTGTGAACTGGCTTAATGAATATTTAATTGTCAGAAAAAAAGACAATGAACCAACTGCAAGTAGACGTGGTCGAAAACCAGTTGCATTTGATAATAGTTCTAATAAAACTAAAAAACGGCGTGTATCTTGTTTAATTGAATCTCATTCATCCAATGAATTATTTTTTGCTGCTAATAAAAAATTTAGAGATGAATCTGTTGTTATTGCTGCCAAGAATGTTTTAAATATATCAAATACAGATAAAGCAACTAAATATTCAGCAGACGAAGCACTGGCTTTAATAATTGATGCAAGTCTGACAAAAGCTTCCTATCAATTGATTAGAAGCGTAGCCTTGGAGAAAGAATATAACATCTACCCCGCTTACAATGATGTCAGAGATGCAAAATTGAAATGTTATCCTGCAAACATAACAGTGGAGGACTATTCAGCTTCAGTTCCTTTAAAAGATTTAATGACTCATACTTTGCAAAGAATCTGTGCAGTTCAGGAACCTGTGCTAAGGCACTTGATATTGAACGACAAAGCAATAAAAACAATGACACTAACGTGTAAGGCTGGTTTTGATGGTGCTACTGGCCAAAGCATTTATAAACAAGTTTTATCAGAACCCGACATTAACAGAGATTTAAAGCGTGAAGAATCATTATTTATTACTTGTCTTGTCCCATTGGATTTGACTGGATTTAACAACAGCAACGAAAAGGTGCCTGTTTGGAGAAATCAAAAGTTGTCCTCCACAGCCTATTGTAGACCCATAAGATTTGCATACAAAATGGAATCCAAGGAATCTGTGATTGAAAAAGATCAGTACATTAAAAGTGAGATAGAAAGCTTGGGTATGATTTTATTAGAGGTTTGCGGATCTTCTATTGAAGTGAATTGTATTATTGAACTTACAATGATTGATGGGAAGGTTCAAACAATATTATCTGAAAAAAATAACTCATACCAATGCTGTTCAGTGTGTGGTGTCTCTCCAAAAAATATGAATAGTCTTGATATCCTTAATATAGATTATACTAACAGAGAGTTCAAATATGGTCTTTCCAGTCTTCATGCATGGATTCGATTTTTTGAGATGTTATTGCACATTGCATATAAAAAAGAAACAAGAAAGTGGCTAGCAAGATCTAAAGAACACAGAGAAAAGGCATCTGTAGCTAAACAAAAGATTCAGACTGATTTTATGAACAAAATGGGACTTGTTGTTGATTTCCCTAAAAGTGGTGGTTCTGGAACAAGTAATGATGGCAATACCTCAAGGCGTGCTTTTGCAGCATATGAACAAACAGCTGAAATTCTGGGTATTGACTAAAACCTTATACTCAGATTTTATATTATCTTGGTAACGCTCTCTTCAGGATATGAAATAGACTGCTTAAAGTTCAAGGATTATTGTTTTGACACTTTTAGACTATATGTGTCCCTTTATCCACGGTATTACATGGCTCAATCAGTTCACAAAGAATTGATACATGGACATGACGTAATTAAAAGCCTTACATTACCCATCAGACTTATGTCAGAGGAAGCTCAAGAGGCTAGAAATAAAGACTTTAAATCTTATCGCGAAAATTTCAGCCGAAAAACATCCAGAAAAGCAACAAATACTGATCTTATCAATAGACTTCTAGTTTCCAGTGATCCTGTTATTTCATCATTGCGTAAATCAACATCACACAAAACAAATCATAAAGCATTTCCTTCAGATGTTTTACAATTACTTAAACAATCTTCAAACGATATTATTGTTTTATAATTTTTTGATGTAATTTAAAATTGATAACGTTTTCTTGCACTATTTTTTGCTTTTATTATTCCTAAAACATTATTTACCTAAATACTCAATTTTTATTCAATATAGGTGGGTCAAAAATCCGATAAGATATTCAAATATCAATTTACCACTTTGTAACTAAGGAAAGTATCCGGTAACTAAGCAATATAAGTATCCATAACAACTAAATTTAAAAAATTATCACTTTTGTAAGAAGTGTGATCTCATATTGGTACTCATGCCAAATTTAGTGAATATAGCACTTATAAAATATCTGCAGATAACAAAAGTAGGTTGTTGCTAAGCAAAATAAAGGTATCCATAGCAACGAAATAAAAAAATATTACCTTCATAAAAAGCGCAGACATCATATTAGTACTCATACCAATTTTAGTGAATATAGCTATAATATTAAATTAGTTATGAATTTTGTCCAGTAAAAGTGCATTCTGGCCCACTGTGCAGTGGGTTGATTATATATGAAAGGAGACTCTAAATTAAAAAAAATTTCATAAAATGTTAGATAAATTTGTTAAAAGCGTGGGTACTTTTAGGGAGGTGGAGGGTACTCAAAAAAGCGTATTGCATAATGCAAAGGAGGGGGGGGAGGGGAGGAGGGAGATCGATGAAAAAAAAGCGAACATACTGTATGGACGTCCCCATAGCCAGAAGAGATATTGTTTGAATAATGGATATAGCAAAAGGTGACAATAAAGCACTTCGCAATAAAAGTAAGAAAAGAAAAATTGAAGATGAAAACAGATCATTTCATGGTGATTGGACAGAAAAATACGCATTTATTGAAAAAGTAAATAAACCTATTAGCCAAGTTCATTTCAGAGGCCTGGTCTCGAAATTAATTCGATGTAGGGAAAAAAGTAAAGATGGTTACTTTTTTATTAAAAAAAATCAACTAAACAACACTGTCGCTGCTACTATTAGCTCTTAATTCATCATGATTAAAAACCTAAATGATTACAAAGATACTTTCGAGGAATTGCGAAAGAAAATGCAAATGTATTTACGTTTTTTAAAGCTAAAAGAAAAAAAGGAAGCCTAAAAGGCTATTGAATATTGTTATTAAATAACAAGCATGTATTTTTAATGAAGTATCTCTTAAAATCCCGAAAATTACAGCTGAATGGTCATCAAACAAGATGTTTTACGATAAGAAAATTAGTGAAGATATCGTTTACAGATATTGTGACCATAAAAAGAAAGGGAACTGCGTCTTCCTGACAAAAAAAACAAAAAATGCTACAAAGTTGCAAAAGAAAATAGTTACCTGGTTAAATGTTACATGCATTAAATCTATGAGTATAAAATTATATATTGACTATTTGAGATCAGTTGTTTTACTTTTTGATTGATTTATTCCTAAAATAGAACATTGAAGTTGTCCTGTTAGTTCTAGTAGGTTGTGTACTGGGTTTGCTTTCACTTTTGTGTTTACTTACTTTCACTTTTGTGTTATTTAAAACACAATAATGATAAAGTACTAAAAACAATGAAAACTATAAAATAAAAAATTTAGGCTCTTTCTTGCACAGAACAGTTACAAAGTGTAATCATTTTTTAAAATTAACTGAGTCCTAAATAAAAAAGATAACAATTGCTATATCAGCATATCCAGAACTAAACTATTTTTAAACAGATGTATCATTGTTTAAAAATTGAAATAACACTTTTAAGAAATGGCTGTTTAGTTGTAATATGTTTATTTTGTACAAATGAAATTGAAATTTGAAAGTGAATCATTTATCTGTCAACATTTATGTTATAAATGCTCACAAAGAACTGCCTTTGTTTTATCAGATTATATTTGTTTTAATACCTCATTATTTGATCCAATTATACTTCACATGGATAATACTAAAATTGAAAATATTGATTTCTATATTAATAAGCTCACGGAAGATTCAAGTTATAATAATACTTGAAGAAACTTCTAACACTTTTAAAAATAATACCAAAATTGTCACTAATATCATTCGAAATAAGACTGAAAATACTGATGTACAAAGAACATATGATGGTTTAAAAGGCATAGCTTATTTTTCATTAATAGATAACTTTTTAATACTGGTATTGTAAATATTGACCTTAGTAACCGCATGGCTCCAAAATGATATGGTATTCATTACATAAGCATAGAACAAAATACAAAAAAGTAGCATGATTACAGAAAACATAAAGTTACAGCTGCTTGACTATCTAATTTACTTGGTTTTTTTGGAAAACTTTTAAAGTTATGTTATATTGGAATGTTTTTTAGAATGTTTTTTACACCAGGCCTGAGCCATTTAGAAAATATTCAAAATTATTTGAAAACTTTCTAAAGCAAAAGTTGAAAAATACCTATACTTTATTAGCCTAATCAACAATAAATATGGTTGTAGCCCTGGTAAATTAGATCTATCAAGAAGTTTGTTAGACTAGAAAACTCGAGATTGTGTTAATTATGTTGGGCCATGAAAAACAAGTAGAAAATTTTCTTCAATTTTATGTTCAATGCCAGCTACAGATTGAGTGTACAGATGCAATATATCAAACATTTTTAAATTAAACAAATTAATACCTTATTAGTAATTGTTGAAGAAACAGTAAATTCAATATATGATTAAAAGAAAACGAAAAACTGAAATTATCTTGAAATCAAGTTTTCCAATCTAATTTTGTTATGTTAAAAGTCAAATTTGACAATCTGGTTTTGTTATGTTAAAATCATTAAGAAAATTTATAAAAACTTTTTTATAAATTTTTTATAAGTTTTTTGCTATTGTAATTTTTTCGAGATAAAGCAATTTTAACATTTTGAAAATTTTATTTTTGAATTTGTATATATAAAGGGTTCCTTTTATAATTTTTATAACAATAATTTTCTCTCTGCTGAATTTTATTTTTGTTTTTTCATATCACTTTTTATGATTGATTCAAGTTTTATTTTAGCTAGTCAGTTTTTTTTGCATCTTTTTTCTTATTATTTAACTGAAATAATAATGTCTGGCAAATTCTTTGTATTTCTGGCAAATTCTTTGTATTAAATCTCTTTTTTTATAAACATACTTCATATAGGTTTTTTGTACACTTTCTGATCTTGGTAAACGATAGTATTTGAGCAGACCATTCGAATCTTTTGATTTAAAATTTTTATAAAGCATAAAGCAGAAGCACAATACAATTGAAGCGTTTTAAAAATTTAGCCAGAAAAAGTATAAATATTAAGATGTGGAACACTTGTTGATACTTTATCAAACTGAAAAGCTACCATTTTTATTTTTTTCCCTACATCGTAAACATTAGTGTGCGGACCGCGTCTAATGAATTTGGCTAATGTGTTTAATTTGCAACATTGAACTAGCTCATAATAAGACATGCAACGTTAACGTCACTATGATACAAAACATATGTGTTTTTCTGAAGAATACCCAATAAATTCATGTCATAGAAAAAATAAAATCGAGTTGCTTAAAACAATATTTAAAAATCAACATATGAATATTTCATCTTCCAGCAAAGCATCAAATATTACAGCAGAAGCAAGTTTTGTAGCTTGAAACATTGCAAAAAATAAACAGCCTTACATCGATGGAGAGTTTGTAAAACAAAATTTTTTTGATGTGATCTAAGTTTTAGATCCTAAAAATAGCAAAATTCAAAGGTTAATTTCAAATATTTCTGTTTTTTGACATACAACTGAAAGTAGAATATCTGAGATTAGTGTTGAAGTTGAACAGCATTTGTTAAATGACTTAAAAAAATTGCGAAGCATTCAGTTTAGCATTGGATGAATGAACAAATATTCAAGATAAACCTCAAATGGCAGTATTTGTCAGATATGTAACATTAGATGTACTTGTGAAAGAAGAGTTGCTAGATTTAGTAGAGCTAAAAGTCACAACTTATGGAATTGATTTAAAAACCGAGTATTTTCCTTTTAAATATAGAAATATAAACACAAATAAAATATCTTGTGAAAAGTTAGTTTGGTATGTTAAATGCTTCTTTATTTATAAGCTTATTTCCTTATTTTGTATTAGAGTGACGCATAGTGCGATGGTGGAGAAACTTTTAGAGCAAATTAAAATAAACGAAAAGGTGTCTTAACACTGGTGTTTATTTAGAGTGTCTATTTTTGAGCAAATTAAATAAAACGAAAAGATGTCTTAACACTGGTGTCTATTGTAGTGAGTCGTCGTGTCTTGTGTTTTTTGGAACTGAAGCTGATATTCGAAACCATCAGAATGAAAATGCCTACATCACTCATTACAAAGATACATCAATGGTTCCAATTTTACTACATCATGGTGATTTGCATATGTGTTCGTCCAACTCCAATGCTCTCAGAGCAATTGATGCTAAAGAGATAGTTATGGAAAATAAATTTAAAATAGAGCGCAATATTGATGTTACAGGATGGGCTATACCTGTACATAAGCATGCTAGATTTACGACCATACAGAAAGATTTCTTATTTGAAGAGTTCATAGCAGGAGAAGTAACAAGACATAAAACAACACCAGAAAAGTTCTCTTCAAAATGAGAACAATCAAAGATAAAAAAAATGTCAAATCCTATTTAGTCCTATTGAATTCTTTAGTTGACAGCAAATTTTCTCTCCATTTAGCAGAATGTCCAAAAAATACCAGCAAGGTTTGCTTAAAAAACCTGAACAAATCGAAGCTATTGAGAACTTTACAGAAGAATTAATAGAAAACGTGTTTGCAAATCACACTGAAAGTTTAGTTAACGAGATTTATGTTGAGAAAGGGGTCGTCCATAAAGTACGTACTCTAAAAATTTTGAAATTTGACACCCTCTCCGCCTGTTGCCATGCGTACTTTTTAGTCCCCTCTTCCCCCTTTAAAAGTACGTACGTTTTTCAAATAACCCTTCTCCCATCCCTCCTAATTTTTTTTCAATAAAAAAGTTTATTGAAAAAAAAAGGTGGAGGTACCTTAGATACTTTATACGACCACAAAGCTAATTGTTTGCGGCACAGGATCCCAATTTAAAAAACCTGTTTAATTATATACAAAATTGACAGTGTGTTCGCTTGGCCGAGAGGTGAATGTTATGTACAAAGGCGGTGGAGACCCGCGTCCGATTTCGAGTAATATTCAGTTGTGCTATTTTTTGTTTTAATAACGAATCAAATAAAAATAAAGTATTCTTAAGGCGAACGTTTTCAGACACCCCTCTTTAGTAAGTCCGTAAAAAATAAGATCATTAATATTGAAAACAAAGCCTAAAACCCAGTGCCCAAGGTTAAGTCTGCCCATACCTTATAATTTTTGGGGAGGAGGGAGCATCAAATTTTCTGCCCTTTTGCTAATTTAACCCGTAAGTGCCGGACGTCCTCAAAGGGAAGTAAAACTATGTCCACATTAAACTAGGACATTTCAAATATTTTTCAAAGAATAAGTACATAACTTTGCATAATGGTTTGACACACATGCATCTTGCTTCTCACTTAACGGCAACAGATTACCTTTGATAGTTTTTCAGAAGCAACTGCTCAAAGTTAACGCAAAAAAAAACGTGGAGTGGCAAGAAGCTCATCAAAGAAACCCATTCTAAAAGGTAACTTGTTGTTATTTTTAATATTGTTTTATCGAAATAAAACCCAAAAATATATATTCGTAAATAATAATTTGATTTATATTTTTTGATTTTCTACTGAATATAACTGCATAAACATTACACGTTCTTTTGAGGCACGGCTGTTTCAGGCGAGCTTTACGGCTTCTTGTTATTTTTAGAAAATATTCACGTAAGGGGTGTTACTAAAACCTTTATAACTTTTATAACATTAGAGATAATTTTGTTCTGTAAAAAGAATAAAAACACCAATAAAATGTTTTATCTGATGACATTTCACAAATATATTAAAAAACTTCTTTAATTTTAGAATAAACGCGTCAAATGACGAACTTTGCTAAATTTTAGTCATTTGATGTTACTTTTTATAAAAAAAAAATCAGAAAAAATATATTTCGATATTTATTATTAAATGTACCCATTGTTGGACTATTTTAAAAACAAAAATATCTTACTTAAACGTTTAAAGTTAACTAAAACAGATTTATTTTAAGCCAGTAAAGAAAATTGAATTTTCGCAAAATTACGAAAAAGTCGTTAAAGGGGGATAAACTGTTAAATGACTAGTTTTTGAAAAATGATACTATTAAATAAAACCAGATTTAAATTAAGGAATATTTGGCCTAAAAATTAAAAGCTTAAGCTTTTATAAAACTTTTTATTATGTGCACACAGTTCTAATAATATGTTGTGAGAATGTTAGCAAATAAAGACTCGCCAACTTTAATTTTTTTTGCGTGTTTAAATATACAAATAAAATTTGAAATTGTTTTTATTCTTATAAAAAACTATTCTATAATCGGTTGGTCCATTGATAAGTTCTTTAAGTAGTATTTCTTTGTACACCCAGTTGATACTAGACTCATACTTCATTTTAAACCAGAAGAACGGTTGCTGGACTCAATAACTTGTGACAATAACTTGTACTAATTCTTAAATTATATTTTTACACCAATTTATATGTTTGTAATTATACCAATAATATTTATTGACAAATAGATGAACAAGATATAATAGGATTAAACTTTCTGATGTTAGTTGATTACCCTCAAGAGAAAAAAACCGCCTAACTTTGTTTATTTTATAGTTCAAAATTTGTCTCGCTAAAAAAGTTGTTTTCATAAAATTCATGATATTCTTGTTTGGGTCGTAAGGTATTAAGGTCACGTGATTGTTTAAAAATGTAAACAAAAATTTACGCATAAAATAATAAAAATTTGTTGCTAAACCAGTCAGTTTGATTACCATATTTTTTAACATAGCTAGAGGTACATAAAATAATTTTTTGATTTTCATTTTTATAAAGAATTGAATTTTCAATAATTTGGTGCATATTACAAAAAAAATTTGATTTACATTGCAAAGTGATAGAATTAAAAGTAGAAATGCATTAAAAACTAACTTTTCTTACAAAAATGAGCAATATGCACCAAAATTCAGATAGAATAGACATTTATTGATAAGTGTTCCAAATTTCAACTATCAAACATGTAGCTATGTCAGAATATCTTAGTTGGCCCAAGACAGGTTTGCCGTAAAAATCGTAAAAAACAGAAAAGTGATCCCAAATCTTTAGCAATATTTTTACAATATCTTATTTTAGTCCGTTTAATGGAAATATATATTTAACAAGGAAGGATAGTTCTTTTATATATTTTTTTAATTTCAGATAAAAGAATTTATAGAAAAAAAAATACTATTATTTTAAAGTTAGTGAATTTTTATACTTTTTACGCGGAAATACTTCTTTTTTTTTTTTAAACACAAAAATTCTTGTGACGTCAAGCTCGCTTTTATAGAGTGAAACAGCCGTGAAGGACGTGTCGGCAGTATCTGGATTTCATCTTAATAAATAAACAATTTGCATAAAAAGTTTCAAATTTATGTTTTTAATAAATAACAATAATTTTATTAATTTTCTAGAGAAAATAAAGTTAAAAAATAAGTAAAAATTAAGAATTTTATTTTTTTATAGACAAGTTGGTCTGACTCTAAATGAGATAGCAACCTTGTTAGAAAATCAGGATGCAAATAATGTTATTGAAATTATCATGATTCCATCTGTTGATGAAACCCTTACTGACGAAGACAGTGACGAGGAAGAGGATGGAGAACATGGTGAAGACATTAATCATCTTGGAGCTGGTATTCTCAACCAATAAGCAGAGATTATCATAAATGACAAAGATGACGAATTGCCTGATATTCAAATGGTAAGGATGCAATAAAAAATATATATACTTTTTACATATTAGTTTTATGATTGAAAAATAAGATTAAAAATAAATTCTGACTGATTTGTTTTATATAGATAAACACTGATGGTGGTGTAATTAACAGTGTAGACAGTGACACTGGCAATACTAACAACACAAGTGATATTTTCAAAGACGAGGTCATGTCATGTCATAGTAATGAAAAGAAAAATCGTTATTCTGTCGAACGTAGTGAAGCTGTTGGTACACTTCTAAGGTAAGATAACTAACCATTAATGTAAATTTGTTTTAGTTTGTAATGGTGAATATTATTTAATCAAAAATGTATTTTACTTAAAGTTAAAACAAATTTTTAGGGAAAAAAACAAAGACCGTACTTGGCGTAACATTTGTGGTCCTTGTTTTGGAGCTAAAGTACCAGAGTTCCAAGAAATTACTATGAAATCACTTGTTGACGATGATTGTATTCTACCTTACAACTTTTTACGATTGTTTCTAGATGATAAGTTCATACAAAATGTTTCCAATAGGTCCTCAAAGTATGGTTGCAGGAAAGGATACCCAGAGAAGGCGTTCCTTATGAATAAGGATAATTTATTAACCTCTATTGCAGTTATGTATGTAACTGGTTATATAACACCTGCTGATAGAAGGTTGTATTGTGAAGAAAAAAAAGACGTTAAAAATATGTTCATCAGAAGACCTATTTCTTGAGACATTTTTAATGATGTGCTCGAGTTTACCTGCTTTGTTGATGAGCATGATGTAGATCTTACTGATGCATTTTGGAAAGTTCGCCCACTTTTTGATCAAATTAATAGCTCTGCAAAAAGGTTAGTGCATCAATCTGAGTTTGTTAGTGTCGATGAGACGATGGTCAGATATTTTGGACCTCATCCACTGAAACAAGCCATTCAAGAAAAGCCTGAAAGGTAAAATCTTTGTTTCGTTATATTTATTTGCTTTTTTTTAGACAATAAATAAATCTCGATTTAAGTAAAGCAATACATATATAATATAGCTTATTTATAGGTATGGCTGGAAGGTTTGGTGTCTAGCAACTGCTGAGGGAGAACTTTTGGCCTGTCAGCCTTATGCTGGGTTGAAAACAAAAATTAAAAACAATGGGCTAGGTCAGGGCCCAGATGTTGTTTTGAGTCTTTCTGAACAGTATGGTTTGAAGAAAGGGATCAAAGTAGCCTGTGATAATCTTTTTACATCTTTTGATCTTCTTGATCATATGGGAGAACATGGCTGGGGCGTTGTAGTTTTTTGTTTAGCCTAATCTTAAAAATACATTTTACCTCAGGTACTGTCCGGCAGAACAGGCTTGTAGGTGTACCGATGCCAACTAAGAAGCAGGCTAAAAAGGAAATGACCAGAGGTACTATGAAATTGGTTTATGATAATAACAACTGTGTAACCATCTGGATGGATAGCAAAGCTGTAGTTCTTGCGAGTAATTATACTGGTCCTAACCCTGCAGGTATTTTGTTTCATTTTAAAGTTTTAGAGTTTCAAAAAATAAAAATTTGTTTGAAATAATACAAGTTATTTATAATTCTAAATCTCAAATTTATAAAGGCTCCAATATTGCTTTTATTTACCAGGTATTTGCGAGAGGTACTTGTCCCCGTATGGTGATTGACTACAACAAGACAATGGGTGGAGTTGACTTGTTTAACCAGAATACAAAGAACTACAGCATCTCAACCCGTCTAAAAAAGTGGTATTGGTCACTCTGGACATGGTTCTTAAACGTGCAGATGATTCAGGCTTGGCGATTGTATCGCTACACTTAGAGAAACCGATATTAATGGATCAGGAAAAGAATTATCACGAAGATGTTGAATTTGAAGATAATCTTAATGCAGCTGGCTTATCCAAATTCGCAAAGAGTAGGCAAAAGATTATTAGAAACAAGGGTAAGATGAAAAAGAGAAAAGAAGAGAAAAAGGTATATGAGATTACATTGTTGGAATTTATTTGACAGTCAGTTGAACTTATGTTAATGAATCACTCTGACCATAAATACAGCTTGTTAGCTCCCCAGAGAGAGGTAAACAAGGCTATCTACCATCAGCAAGCAAGCAATCAGGTTTTCAACTTTTATGATAGGTAAGTTTTTACAAAACTTACTTATCATAATACTCTTTTATTTTAAAGGTAAAATCAAATTATTATTTTAGGTACGACCACACCAGAGCTCACTTTGTTACAAAAACAGAGGTAAAAGGAGTCTGCCAATATTGTCATGACAGAAGCAATTTTAGATGTGAAAGTTGTGATGTTGCTCTACACCCTGGTTGCTTTGTAAACTACCACAGACCTGAAAATAAGTTATAAAAATATTTTTATATAATTTAATAAAATATTATTATAAAGAATAGCGTTTTTAATCAAATTTTTATTATTTTCCCTATTATGTAGTCAAGTATGAATTTTTTTATATATTTCTATAACCCTAATTTTCCGTGATAATCAAGAGGTTCAAAATATGTACATTATTTTAAATATTTACTTTTTTTTACGTTAAGTGCCGACGCGTCCTTAAAAGAACGTGGGTGTTTTGGGGTGTTACACAGAAAATATTAGATTAAATTAAAAAATCTCTTCATTTATAATCATTTTTACCCCTAAGCAACATGTAAAATAAGTTTCAAAAAAAAATTCGCAAAAAAGTTTCTCCGGCACTAATGGGTTAAGGAGTTTTATATTTTAGCAAAACCTAGCTGTAAAATTTGGAAGGTTTTGAGACCCTAATGACCCTAATGGGGGGGCCTCCGACCCATTAGCCGCGGCCCTGCTACTCTCTATACCATACATCTTTTTATGTTGGTAAACTAGCATTTTCAGTCTGAGTTTTAACTTTTCTATTGATTAGCTGGTTAATTGTGACAAATTAGAAAATCGAAGTACGTACTTTTAAATTAACCCCCCTCCCCTCAATACGCTTTCGTACGCTTTTGGAAGACCTCCCCCTCCCCCTTATGAACGTATGTATGTTATTTTATAGTCGACCCCAAAGTAAATAATGCTTACGTTGGACAGTTTGCTCTTGAAGCAAGAAACTTTGAAATCAAACAATTCATTCTGTTGGTCAAATAACGCCAATACTTGATGATAATGATGTGCTTGTCAATCTCATAGGCCGTACCCCAAACAAGAATTTATTACGTCAGGTTTAATATCCACAGGATATTAAGATTTCTTAGCAAGGACATATGTAGCATTTCGTTTTTAGCATAGACGACATTGAAGTGAATAACAAATGCTGTAGAGAATGAACTAATATTTTTTGTTATAGATTCATTTATAGGTTTCTTAGTGTTTTTATAGTTGTTTTTTTACAGTCAAGTCTTTTTGAATTGAAAATATCTTCATTTAGGCAACACCGCCCATTAATGTCTTTTAATTTATTGAAAGTATATACGTGCATAACCCATTTTCAAAAAACTATAAGTCAATAGCTCATTGGCATATTGAACTTTTGCTTCTCAAAGTTAGCATAAATTTTATTGTTTTTAAAGCAGGTGAGGTTTTGAGACATGATTGTTAGTCTAATTGTGAGTTTTAAATAAGTTCGACTGTATTTCCAGTAAAAAATAAAACAAAGTTTTTCTTTCTTAAAAACTCATATCATTTTAATATAAGTCTAGATTAACCAAAGACTTTTGTGCTCAAAAGTACAGAAATTGCGTTATTGAGCGCTCCTGGGGTAATTTTGCGTAACGGGAAATAGTATGTTGCACATATTTCAAAAACTCGGTTTTTTTCATCTATCTTTAAGAATTGATATTGCATTCGTTCATAAAAAACTCAGCACTTTCTCTCATTTCGAACAACTTTAACTGCATGAAGTTGAAACATCGAAACATGTTTTATAAAACTTCAAACCGCAATAACTTTTGAACCTCTTTGAACTATGGTCTCAAATTTTTAGGTTTTTCTTATGAAGTGATTTGAAGATTTCCTTGAAATTTTCAAGAAAATCCAATAACTCAACTATTTAAAAGTGCCTCATTCTTATAAAAAACGACTCTTAAGTTTTAAAGTTCCAATATCTAAATGTCATCTATACAATCACATTGCAGATATGATTGTAAAGACTTAGATATCTAGCATATTTAAGTTAGTTTCTAAATCTGGAATAAATTATCACGTTATTGGAGCGGCCCATCTATCATATTGTTTTGCTCCATTATTATTTAAATGATATGTTAAAAATAGAATATAAATTACTTTATTTTTATTACAACTTTTTTCAAAAAAAGAAATTGTTCCCATACTTCGAATAAATCGACTTAGTCGATTTCAAAAGTGTATTAGTAGATTTTAGTCGGCTTAAGAAAATTTAATAGTCGATTTAGTCGACAGTCGAATTATTTAATAGTCGTAACAACACTACTAATAAGTTAAGGTATGCTAAAAAGTTAATCAACTAATTTTTAACTACTAAAACTAGCTTTAACTCTCATCACAAAATTGTATACAAACAATAATACAAGATTGCCACTATGATTTTCAAAGTTTTTCCTGAGTAAAGAACGTTTTCCCCTGAGTTGAACTTTTAAGTTCACTGAGTTTTGCTTGACTTTTCTATATTCTTTCCGGTCTATCAACGAGATTATTATTACTTTTACTTAAACACAATCCTTATTATCTTAACACGATCATTTGACAAACTTTTACAATACCTACATCTTGCAAACTTATTATTATGTATAAAGGGTGTCCAAAAATTAACGCAAGATTTGAATTAAATAAGAAACACAGTTTTTATTCTTTTGATTTTAACTTTTTTATTGAATCATAAAGTACATATGATAGGGTTCTTTATGGAACAACACATTGTGCAAATGGTCTCCATGGCTTTCCACACACATACGCACTCGCTTGTCGAAATTTTTTATGACTGTTCTGCATAAATGTGGCCGAATTTCGTTGATGAATTGTTAATTATCCTCCTTTAAAGCACACAAAGTTGTGGCTTTATTGGCCTGTGATTTTAAATAACTCCATAAAAAGTAATCTAATGGTGTTAAGTCACACGATCTAAGGGGTCAATTCTGATCACTGAAGCACACGACCGGGAAATGTCTCATGCAGCAATTATTTCACGGGCATTATGGCATGTGGCACGGTTTGTTGAAACCACATATCGGCTACATCAATATCAGCTAATTTCGGCAAAAAGAACTGGATTATCATGTCGCGATATCCACCACCAGTAACAATGCCTGCTTGACCAGTCTTATTTTAAAAATGTATGGTCCATTTATGCCTTCAGCCCAAAATCCACACTAAACAGTAACGCGTTTCGGATGCATTTGTTTTTCGACAGCACATGTGGGTTTTCAGAACCCCAAAATAGCCATTTTTTGCAATTAACATCAAACATTACCCATCAAAGTGAATGTGCTTCGTCGCTTAGGATGATTTTGCTCAAAAAATTAGCTACCATTTGTTAATCAGGCTTCAGATATTGACAATTTGAATGACTTGTTTTTGGACAACCAGTGTTTGGCGTCTCCAACGGATCCTGTCTCTTGAAATTTTTCATTAATTTTTTTCAGTTGACGAAGTTATAACACAAGCTTCCACTAATTTTGAATATTGTTCAATAATGAAGACATGTTATTATATCGTGCAACGCTCCATTTTTACTAACCCTAAACTGTCAGCTGTCGATTTGTTTTTGTTTTTTTTAGGGTTGTCAACACTTTACTACATAAATGGCGGCAAGTTAGATCTTGCGTTAATTTTGGGACACCCTATATTAGCAAGATATTTTTGAAAAAAAAAATTTGTGCAAAATTTTTTTTTTGAAATTTTAATTATCGTTTAATTTTATAAAATTTTTAAAAAACCCTTGAGTTTTCCCGGGGATTCATGCTATTTCCAGGTATTCCAAGTTGAGTGGCAACCCTGTAATAATAGGGATGGTTTAGAGAATTCATTAAAAACTTGTCTATTCAAATTTTTATTTTAAATATTTTCTATTTTAAAAGCTTATTTTAAAGCTTCGTGAAAATAAACTTTAAAAAAAAAATTAATAGAAAAGAAAATTTATGACAAAAGTTTGACAAATGTCATCTTGAATTTACGAAATAAAACGGAACGAAATAAACTAAAGCATTATCTTAAAAAGCTGTTCCTACTTGAATAATTTAAGACATATGCATATTTTATTGCAAATAATAACGTTTTTGATAAATTACGTTTAAATTTAAAATCTTTAACGATTAAAAAAAGTTCTTTTAACGAAAAAAGCGAATTATATTCATTCCATAGCATTAAATTAGGGTACATTAATTATTCGCTATTTCAAACAGTATTTAGATTGCCAGTAAAAGATTTACTCAACAAAAGAAAATACAACTTCGTGATAATTACTGATGTGATAAAAATTAAATTTGTTTGCTTTTATTGTAGAAATAAAAAAATAGAATATATAAAATTAAAATATTTATTTATTTATTCTTGAGGCAACTTAAATAAGGAAAATCATAAAGTTCAAAGATGTTCTAGAATTTCTATGTAGAATTAATTAAATATCATTAAATTTTTTTTAGAAAAAAATCAAATAAATCATTTAACGACATAAACATAGTTAAATAAATAAATTATTATCTAAAATAAAAGACTAGAGTTCTCTAAGAATATGGGCATCTACAGTTCTTTTAAGGTAAAGTGTACGCACTATAAAATCTTTTAATTGACTAGAGGAGTGAAAAGGACTCCAAATTTTTATCATTGAAAAGTTCACAATAAATACTAAAAGAATTCCTCCTAATGCATCAACAGCATAATGGTGGTTAGAATACATAGCTGCCCATGATATCCATATCATGTGAAACCATGCAAACCTTTTACTGATCCATGGCTCATTTACTAGTATAATTGCAGGCCAAGCTACATGTAGAGACGGGAAAGCACCAAATTTTAGAGGCGAAGCAGAATATATTCCATGGAAAATATTATGACCTAATAGTGCATCTAAGCGATGAAAACCAGCTTCATTGGAAATAGATTTAATAAAGTGGCCTTCATTATCAAACACAGCACTATCGACAAACCAAGGAGGAGCAGTAGGAAAAATTAACTGTATGATTATTGTTACTAAGTTGACCCATCCTGCACACCAGAGAAATGAAAAAATATATTTTCTACGACTTTCAGCAATTAATAAATATATTAAAAACAAAGCTGGTAATGGGAAATGGATAAGATACGGTATTGCAGCTAAAAAATCTAAAACAGGGGATGCAAAGTTTGACAAAAATCGGTGAGGATAGAAATGAAATATCAAATACTCTAACCAAGGTAGAAATGTAATATTTGGTTTGCGCAATTCTTCCAATCCTGTCAATACACGAAATCGCATATAGTTACTATAAAGAATTAGATACATCAAATACGGAGATATGGCTAAAAGAGATGACTTCAGTGGTAATGCCTTTCGTATTTCTCGTGGAATCTCTTCCAACAGTAAATTTAGCTCAGTCTACAAATAAATATCATAACAGCACAAATAATAAATATACTTTTAAACATAGTGTATGCATGTATGTATGTATGTATGTATGTATGTATGTATGTATGTATGTATGTAAGTATGTATGCATGTATGTGTAAATATACATTTACCTTTAAAAAAAATTGTAAAAAACAAATATTTACATTGTAGGTACAAGAAGAAAAATGGGTTTTATCACCAAGCCAATAAAATTATAACAAAACAAATGTCTGATAACCATGCATTTTTACTGTAACTGGAATTTATTTCTATGTTCATGGAAACATATAAGTAAATTCTATTTACAGCAAAAAATTGCATTTAACAATATAAGCAACTTTAATATAAATAACATATAAATAAACTGTAATATAAAATAGAGTTTAACTTAAAAAAATTAAGTTAAACTTTAAAAAGATAAACTATAGAAACCTAGTTTTATTTTAATAATACCATCAATATTATCAACAATATTAAATTTAAAAAATAGTTAAACCCAGTGCTATTAGCCTTGTATTGTGAACTTGAATAATTGTACTCTTGCAACATTATTTGGTATACTAACTTAATATAAAATTTTACTCACTTGTTTTTCCGATACATACAAATGAAATGCCTCTCTTAGATTACTAGCAAATTGATTCCAAGATGTAACAACCTTTAAATATAATTATAATTATAATTATAATTATGTATATATATATATATATATATATATATATATATATATATATATATATATATATATATATATATATATATATATATATATTAAATAATAACAAATTAAGTAATAATTGATAATAAAATTGTTAAAAAAATTAACAACCCTTCCAGCTTTTCCTTGCATCTTGTTTTTCTTTGCTTCTTTAAAAACTTGAGTAGGTAGAAACACAGGAGACATTTTAAAAATAAGTTAATAATAATAAGCTATTTAATCTAAATTTATAGCAGAACAGGTTTTGTTGTTGTTGAAGCCTTAAGTGCAAAGAGTAAGAAAGAACAAAGGCCACAGCCTTTAAGACATTTTTATTAACAGCCTGTTATTTAAATTTTACAAGGTGATAAACATGTACGGTCAGCGGTAGAGTAGATGAATTAATGTCTGCTAGTAATCGAGCTTAAAACGTTCGTAATCTTCTGTATTCATGGCGACATATTAATGTCAAAATTTCAATTGCTTTAAACTGTTAGATTAGTCACAGCAAGAAAAAAATGAAGTTAAAATAGATCTTAGTCTTTTTTTTGCAACATAAATATTAACTTTACAGAAATATAAATAAACGCTGCTAATTTTGTTAACACCTACACGATTTTATTAAAAAAAAATTAGTGTAAATGACGTAAATGATAACCTTACTTTGTTATTTTCATGATTAATTTTGTCATTTTTAACTCACATTTTAAAAATACTTTAAAACTTTTGTTCTACGTCAATCTTTACAATATTAATAAATTAAAAACTTAGCATTCTTCGTAAAAACGTCAAAAAAAAACCAAGGTATTGTGTTGTACAGGAAGCATTTTTTTTTTGGTTTTCATTATTTACATGTCGTGATTTACATGTAATATAAACATATAAACTTGGAATCTGGAACAAGATTGTATCGATCTTGTCGCCAGAACCATATAAAAATTACAATATAAATATAAAATAATACAAGTAGTTTATAACAAAATAACAATCCAAAACATTTGAAATAATAAATGGTTAAAATAATATCTCAAAAATATTTCAATATATTATCCGTTGAAAAAATAATATTTTTTAACTTATTTTTAAAAACAAAAAAAAAGATAGATGAATCAAAATTAGGCTGGACAATTTTATTCCAGAGATAAGGTGCTCGATAATCTATACAAAATTGATTAAACTTTGTTTGACAAAAGGGTTCTTTTAAATAGTTTTTATTTCGCAAACTATATTTATTCTTTACTTTAAAGGTAAAAATGCAAATGTAAATACTCAACAAACTTGGAATGCTATTAAAGAAATAATTGGACAAAACAACTATAAAAATAACGCTCTGCCAAAAAAACTTTTAAACGACGGTGAATCAATTTATGATAAAGCACTAATAGCTGAAGAATTTAACAGTTTCTTCATTAATGTTAGCTCTAATTTAGCATAAAGTAGTCCTTTAACTTCTTCAACATTTGATTTTTATCTAGAAAATTCTAATAAAAAAATGAATGAGTATTTAAGTCTGGAGATGAGTCAGAACCTTCTAACTACAAGCAAAATCTGTTTTATCATGTTTCTCGAAATTGCTTGAACGTATAGTGTACAATAGGCTGTATAATCATTTAACTGAAAACAACATGTTATACAGTAAGCAATTTGGTTTTAAAAAACAACATTCAACAGATCACGCAATAGTAGAGTTAGTTAATCACTTATCTAATGCTTTTACAGAAGACTGTTTTACGTTAGGAGTTTTCATTGATCTGTCGAAAGCGTATGATACGGTAAATCTATCCATTCTAATAAAAAAACTGGAATATTACGGACTAAAGGATTCAAACTTGCTCTGGTTTGAAAATTACCTTTCAAACAAAAAACAATATGTACAATTTGAAAATTTAGAAACGACCAAAAAAACTGTAAATTGCAGAGTCCCACAGGGTTCCACAGGGATACTTGGACCTTTACTTCCAAATTGCGGAGTCCCACAGAGTCCCACAGGGATACTTGGACCTTTACTTTTTTTACTATACATAAATGATTTGTCTTTAACATCAAACCTATTAAATTTTAATTTATTCGCAGATGACTCGAATCTTTTTTATTTTCACAAAAATATTGAAACACTTTTTACAGTAGTAAATGAAGAATTAAATAAAGTAAAGAATGATTTATATGCAACAAATTGTCTTTGAATATTCAAAAAACTAAATTTTCTCTTTTCCACAAACCAAGCAAAACAAAAGAAATACCACTTACTCTGTCCAATCTTTTGATGAATAAAATTAACATCAAAAGGCAAATATCTGTAAATTTTTTAGGTGTGAACTTTGATGAAAATCTATCTTGGAAAGTTCATATAAATTCTATAGAAAATAAATCTCAAAAAACATTGTCATGATCTATAGAGTTAAGCCACTCTTAAATTTTAAATCCTTAAAAATTTTATACTTTTCCTTTATACATAGTTACTTAACTTACGGCAACAACATGTGGGCAAGTACTAATCACACTAAGCTAAAAAAACTTTATAGCAAGCAAAAACATGCTATTAGAATCATATTTTGAGCTGGTAGAGTGATTCCATGTGAACTTCTTTTACCTATAATTGGTGCCCTGAATAGTTTCAAACTTAATATCCATCTTGTTCAACAATTCATGTATAAAACAAAATATGGACTGTCCCCCAAAATATTTGAAATTTATTTTAAAGAAATACATCATAAATATCCCAGTTAACCAGCCCAACTGGATCCCAGCTGAGATTGAGCTGGGATTGATGGGATTGGGTTCGAACTGGGATTTGTTCTGGGTGCCAGATGGGTCCCATATGGTGTGAAAATAATGCCGCAAATAAAATCTGGGTTTTTACTGGGATCGGCATGGGCTTCCGTAAAATGGTTTGCGGCTGGTTTGAATTGATGGAAGCGTGTATTTTCTAATCAAAGCTGTTTTTCTGGCATCGTTTTTATTAAAAAGTTTTGTTGAAATAAAATTACAAGATTCTTTTAAAATGTCATATGCAGTAAGAATTTGGATCAAATATACACAGGAACTTCATTTGGTTTTTTTATTGTATTTTTGTAAAAAAAATATTTACATAATATGTAAATAAATTTAAAACTGATATGTAACATATCAGTTTTAAATTTATATTAAAAGTGTAAATATGAAGAAAAAAAAACGTAGCATTCTCTTAAACTTCTTAAATGCTGTAAATTTCATAGCCATGAATAAGTTTAAGAGTATGTCAACGTTTACTTTTTTACAGACTTGTAAAATGTTTTTTTATGTGATAGACAAATGTTGAAAATTTTTCAAATTAGTTTATATGGTTGACTTACAGTTATGGCTTAATCACTAAATTACGAAAACAAAATAAACTAATGTTAGTGTGTTTCGTTTTTAATTATCTTTTTCAAGCAAATCTCAATGTCACTTTACAAAATATGGTAAGGTTTTACTAAGTAACACTGTCATAGTTAAACTTTACATGTTATTTACCAATACATAAATATTTTACGTTTTTCTTTAAGTTATATAATTTATAATATATTACTTATATTATAAATACTGTAACTGATATTATAAGTTATAATATAAGGTCTTATATGAAAAACTGTTTAAATTATATTGTAAATTAATTGTAAATAATAGTAAGTAATAACAAAAAATATTAGGTGTTTTTCAGTTTAACTTTATTTTTTTGTACTAATAAAATATTTATATTATAAATATAAATATAATATTATCACGTTTTCTTTGAAAATATTTGCAGTAACAGTAAACCTAATCCAATAACTGACTATTTGAAAGACTTTGTTGCAGAATGGAAATATCTAGAAAAGTCACCATTTGAGGATAATAAAGGTCATAAGTTTATCGTAAAACTAGATGCAGTAATATGCGATGCCCCTGCAAGAGCATTTTTAAAGGTATGAAATCTCATACTGCATATTATAGCTGTGAGTGATGTTTACAAAAAGGTAAATGGTTTGGAAAAATTATTCTTCCTAATTTTTCAGCTCCACTTAGAACTCACAAAAGTTTTCATATACAAGCAGATAAAAAGCATCACATTGATAAATTGATATTTAGATTGATTTTTAGATTTATCATTTGGAATGGTTTCATCTTTTCCACTTGATTATATGAATTTAGTATGCTTAGGAGTAGTTAGAAGAATGATTAATCAATGGGTGCATGGGAGTAAAAAAAAATCAAAGTTTATCAAAAACATCATTAACAACTTTTTCTGAAAAACTAGTTTTATTTAAACATCATTTACCAAAAGAAATTTCACGCAAACCTCGCTCAATATGGAAATTTAAATGCTGGAAAGCTACTGAATTATGTCAGTTTCTGTTATATACAGTATACCGGACCAGTATAATACTGGTCCGGTATTTTTAAAAGGTACCTTGTTAAATGATGTTTATTTAAACTTCTTGGATTTATCTGTTGCTATACGAACTCTTTTGAGTCCATCACTTTGTGAAAATTATCTTGATTATGTTAAAAGTAGAAGATTAAAAAAGCTTGTGCAATGACCTCAGTTTTTGTGCTTTCAAATTGTGAGAAATATCTTTGAATACATTTGAATCAAGGTCAGTTCCCATACCATATCGTCACTGTTTGCAATATAGACAGTTTAATAGTGCTAAGTTTTTTGCTTTGATTAATGATTGTTTTAAAGTAAACATAAAAGTTGGTGTTATAAGAAATTTTTTACAAGTTCCAAATAGTGAATGCAATGAAGCCTATATTGTTTTTTAAAAATATGAATTTTTACAACCATTTTTTACAAATCCAATGAACTCTGACTTGGCTTCAATTTTTTTTGCAGAGAAGGTATCCTGTTTTAATAAAATATTCTTGATTGCCGATTTAGATTGTAAATATGTAAAGTTACCATTTAAAAATGGATTTGTAATTGTTCCTCATATGCATCTATACTAACTTTAATAAAATTTTATGATATTTCTTTACTTGCTTTTTTTATATATTCTTATTTATTGCATTCTACTGTACCTTTTTTTTCATTACATTCCAGGTACCCAGAAGAAAATAACTGGGTTCGAGTCCGGGTACCCGGCAACGAGTCCATTTTTAAAAAAGTGGTATAAAATCTTGAAAAATCTCTAGGGTTACATTATTTTCACAAAATAATGTTGATTAATTTGCGCTAATTAAGTTTGCCTAATATATCAAATTTCTTAATATTAAATAATAATTAATAGGTTGTTAATGTTTGGAATCACTTGCCGTCTTTAACTTTTTAAAAATCTTGATGATTAATGCAAAAATCATCAAGAGCTTTAAAATGAAATCACACAAAAAAATGGTTATTGACTCCATAACACTCTTAGACTTATATCAAAAAGTTTATCGGTTAAAGTTAAAACTTAGAAATCCTGTTAATAATATTTCAACACAATTTAAAGTACCACTTAAACATATAGCTACAGTATTTAAGGTAATTGTTATTAAAATTTTCTTTCATGATACCCGGTGCCGGGTACTGCAGAATTACCGGGTCCCCAGGTCTGAACCGGGTACCAGGCACATTTAGTCAAGTCTTACTGGCCTCTAAAAAATTCAGAAAGTTTTTCTAGGGCAAAAAGTAAGTGTTTAGAGGCAGAGTTAAATTGGCCTACTTATACTGCATGAATTTTTGCTACTGCTGGTAACTGTTTTTTATTTTTATAATTATATAAATTTTATTTTGCATGCCTTATACATATGGTTAAAAAATAAAGTTGTATTGTGATATAAATATTTTTTTAAGTTATTAGTATTTAAATTTTAATCATGTCATTTCACATTAAAACTGAGTTAAGTCTATAAAAGTCATTCCAAGTCAAGACAAACATTAATATTAAAAAATAATGTTGTTTTAGATTCACTTCTCGAGGCTTGTCAGAAAGCAATATTGGCTGAAGACACTTCGAACCTTGAAGTTGAAAATAACAAAAAACAAAAAAGGTGAGTTCCATAAAATTTTGTTTGTGTAGTCTACAAAAACTGTACTAAATATTCTTGAGGAACATAGCAGTTAGAAATAGTAAATAAGCAGAAAGTTTGCTTCCTGCCTCCTTGATCTTACAAAGAGAGAACATAGTAGTAGTCAAATAAAAGTTAGTTCTTTTGTAACTAACAGTTGTCTTGTCAACCTGCTAACCTAACAGACTACTTCTTTTTGATAATTCCTGTCTTTTGAGACTTACGAACTTGCAATACCATAGTACCATATCTTTATATATATATGCTATGTTTTATATATATGATATATTTATATGCAGCAGTGTCTACTCAAATAATTTATAAGTTTCTTTAAATAATTTATAAAATATTTAGAATAAATGTTTTAAAAGCTGATAAAAGCGACACAAGCGAAGTTGACTCTGATAGCAGTGAAGAGTTTATTGAACAGTAACCTTTTGCATATATATATATATATATATATATATATATATATATATATATATATATATATATATATATATATATATATATATATATATATATATATATATATATATATATATATATATATATATATATATATATAGTTTATGTCAGCTTCCAGAAGATATAAATTATTTTCTAACTAATTTTAGACTTTTTGTGTAGATTAAAGTGATAGCTGAAATTGGTGGATTTGATCTTTGCAATTTTATAAAACGATCAATGAAATTTCTTCTTGGCAACAATCTCTCTAGAAAGTTAAATCTTACTGGACAAAATCAAAAGCAACCATTTAAAACATTAAATTTATGTGAAGTTCTGTTTAGTCACTAAACAGAACTTCACATAAATTAATAATAACACTTGCTAATAAACACATAAATTTTATTTTATTATATATATATATATATATATATATATATATATATATATATATATATATATATATATATATATATATATATATATATATATATATATATAGGATATATGGAAAACTCAGGGAAAACGTAGGTAATATAAAAAGCTAAACTCAGGGAAAAAACATTATTTACTAAGGGAAAGCTCAGGGAAAACTCAGGGAAAAACTTTTAAAATTATAGTGGCAACCCTGTTAGTGAGCCTATATATATATATATATATATATATATATATATATATATATATATATATATATATATATATATATATATATATATATATATATATATGTGTGTGTGTGTGTGTGTGTGTGTATGTATATATGTTTAGTGAGTCTATATATATATATATATATATATGTGTGTGTGTATGTATATATGTTTAGTGAGTCTATATATATATATATATATATATATGTGTGTGTATGTATATATGTTTAGTGAGTCTATATATATATATATATATATATATATATATATATATATATATATATATATATATATATATATATATATATATATATATATTGATTTTGACCATTTCAGGGTTTAAAATACAAAATTTTGACCAAATTTTGACCAAAATCAGATTTTGACCATTTCAGGGTCAAAATCAAAACAATGAAAGAGGGCAAGCTAAATTTTACAATGTATTACAATGCATATATATATATAATATATATATGCATATAATATGCATATATATATATATATATATATATGCAACCCGTAATACGGGTTATGAGTTATTAAATCATTAATAACAATAAAAACACATTAATAACTTGATATATTATCTAAAATATTAAACACAAATTTATCTATAA
>NC_088931.1:12807500-12910000 GCF_038396675.1 Hydra vulgaris
GTTGTTAAAACCCCAAACTGATCATTTTTCTAGTACTTCTACCCTTGCGAATTCACACGATTTGACGAGGAACCTTTAGGAATATTGTATGTTTGAGATGCTTTGCATAAACTTATTTCACAACTATTTATACTTGCAAACGCCATAGTTATTTGCTTCTTAGAGTATTTATTGATAATGTTTTGGTATTTTGAATTTATTTTAATTTTTTTAATTGATTTAAACTGATTTAGATTTGCACAGGAAATCGTTATAGTAAATTATAGTAAAGAATAAGAAATAATAATGATTATAATAATAATAAGCCAACTATTAATTGATATATATATATACATTATGATAATAATAAGTCAACTATTAATAGAGTTAAAAAGTTAATAATTTAATAAGATGCAAATAACAGCTGTGTGTTAAAATTATTAGTGCACAGTTTTACCCGAAAAAATGATTCCATTATAACTTTTTTTAGAAAATAATAAACTCGGTTCAGAAAAAAGATTCTTAATTAGCCTAACTTTTACTACATCTTTTGACTTTAATGTTATTTCATTTTATTTCCTAGATTTTTACGTCAGTATTATAAAATTTAAAAAAAATTAATGCTCACGCTCAAACATTTGAGTTTGATATGAAAACTATTAAATTTATTTTTATTTTTATGTCATTAGATAGAGCACAAAATTCTCCATAATATAGAACTAAAATAATTTAATCGAATTTAATCATTTTTAATCAAAATTAAATTTAATCAAAAACATTTTCATAAGGGTTTAGTTTTCCCCGCTGTTCAGTTTTACCCCATACTCTATTCATACTCTATATTATGAATACCGTTACGTTTCTAAACATTTTTTTTACCCCACTACGTTATTTTATGAATAGCGAAATTTATTTATAAAATTTGTATACGCATTTAACACATATGAATATCAATAAATAAACAGCACTTAGTTACGTAGTTAATTAAACATTTTTTGTTCATAAAACATAATTAAATACATCTATAATGACGTGCTTCGTAAGTTTTTATTCCAAAGTGACTACTCCGCAAGTTAGTGTAGCGAAAGAATTCAATTCGACATTTATTTTTTATCATTGATTCAATAATTAAATTTTTATATTGTTAATGTTTTATGATTCTGAGAACAACAGTTACATTACAAACATTTCTGTACATAAAGATGCTTGATTTTTACAATTCTATCCATTTAACGAATAAAATTTCATAATGGACTTTAAAACATTAGCAAAAAAGCTTTATTTTGAAGTTCAACTTGCGAAATGCTGTAATTTGAAATGCGTGCTCTCGAGTCTCGAAAAGGGGTGGGTGGGAATTTTTTATGTTACAATATAAGTATTTTTGATAAAAAATTTCAGTTTATAAATTTGAATTAATACTTTTTACAAAACTCGCATAAAACTATTTAATTCTAGCATGGCTTACGGTCAAATGCGCATTTTCTAACAGCTCTTTTTATCATAATTCTAATAGGATTTAATATGCTAATATAAATTAATATATATATATATATATATATATATATATATATATATATATATATATACACACACATATATATATATATATATATATATATATATATATATATATATATATATATATATATATATACACTAGGGATATGACTTTTTTGCAACCTACTAGGCCTGTATCGTAATTCAATGAACTTTTATGTAAAAAGAACGAATAGATGTTTCATTTTGACATATTTTGAAAAAAGGTCACCCCAAAACCAAAAAATCGAATTTTCAATAGGTACACTTTTGTACAGTAAATGAATATTAAAGGCTGAAGATGTTGTAAGAGTCATACTCCTGTTGTTATTTTATTTATTTATGCAACATGTACTGTGATATAACAAAAAACATTATGTGATATATAATTATACAAGTATTACAAAATTAACAGTATCAAAGCGTCTAGTACAACAATATACATAACTGTCTGTGTCTATAGGCCTACTGTGTTTAGTACATGGGTCACATGATGCTCACGTCTCATAAAGAGTCTAGCGCTTATTACTTAGAATGAATCGAAGTTGCAGTTTGTCTTTCTTTCTGCAGGAAGCATACAGGTCTTGCATCACCTTGATTGCACGTTCAGCTATCTGATTACTTCGTGGTATGTCGATGAAGGATGGCTCTTTCTTCCAGTGATTTTTGAATGACTGCAATGCCTTTTTGTAAGGCTTCAATACATCAGATAAATTCTTGAAGTCATTGTCATTGTACTTTTGACTACTAAACCAATGTTCTGCCCACTCATATGAAATGAACCTGCAAACCTTCTCCAAATTCTTTCTCGCTTCAGGCATAAGAATGAACGCCAGAATGGCGAAAATGGCTCTTGAGTTCCATCTGGCATTGCTCATATTAGGAATGTTCTAAAAGTGAATCAGAGGGAAGTTTCTTTGTTCTTCATAGAACCTAAACACTCTTGTTAAATGGTACAAAAACTTCATATCGTCTCTCCACCCTGATTTATCAAGAATTTCTACAGTTCCATTCACAAACTTATCCTTCAGTTCATCATACTTATTCAACAGTTCAGACACAAATGGGTATTCAATGTTTGGAGATTTGGTATCACCCCCAAGTTCTTCGTCCATCACCAGACGGAGAATCCTGTCTAGTACGTGATGCTGACAGCCGATAAATTGTGGTATTGTGACACCCTTTAATTTAAACATACGTTGCAACTTCACAACAACTCCATTTCTCTTCCCAGTATTGACGTTTGTTGTATCAGTAATGATCATCTTAATTGAATTCCACAAATTGTATTCATCAATAAGTTTGGCAATTTTTTCAGCAACAGTTTCAGCTTTGCCATCTTTTAAACGCAGTGCATCAAGTTTCACGTCAGTTCTTTCATTCTGAAGTACAACTACCTGATATTCCTTATCATCTATTCGTTTGCCGTCAAAGTGTAAGGACCACTGTTCCATTTTAAGTTGTTGTATCATTTCTTTTTTTAATTTACCTGCCTCTTTGAATATGGACTTGTAAATTGCTGATTGACTTGGAGTTGGAATATCAATACCTTGTTGTGATAATACATTGCATATTTTAGCAGCTTTCTTTGTGGAAACTCCACTTGATGTATCCATACTTACAGCAAATTTACTTTTGTAGTGCTTTCTAGTTTTTTTCTGAGTGTCCTCATCATCGTCTTTATCACCGTCGTCGTCTTCATCATCTTCACTCTTACTTTTGCAGTTTTCAGATTCAGTACCACTGTCTGTGGTAGACAGGACTTGTGATGTGGAAGATATTGCTGTTCCAGACTGGACTTTCCTTCTCTTGGAAGGGTGAATGGTTTCTTTACTTGCCACTTGTCCTGTTGAGTACCCCACCTGTCCTTTACTTTCTTTTTGTAAGTGGTATAGACGTTTATCTTCCGAGGATAACCACTGGCCATTCACTTTCGTGATGTCAAATAATGCATTGAGAACATCATATTTTCCACGCTTGACACATTCATCATAGACCTTCAGCACCTTCATAAGCTTTGCTCTTATCACTTGATCAGACACACGTGGAAAATTCAGTTTATTGTCCCACAATTTTGTAATTTCCTTAGAAATTTGGTCTATTCGTTCTTTTCTTCCTTTAACATATGCTCCGAGAAACTGGTATCTTCCTACGATCTGCAATTGAAGTGGTATTCTGGATTTTTCATCGAGTGAATGTTCTTCTACAGCCACGCTTCCTCTTCTTCTGTGTGACTCTTGAAATCTCACCAAATTTTTAGTCCAAGTCTTCTTGTTCTTTGTTACTGTGGTATGACTTTTCTTGTGAGACATCATATAATATTGTTACGACTTTACGGATAGCTGAGCGTAAATATCCGTTTAATAAAGTCGTTTAATTAATAAAATACTTTAACTGTATAGTAATTCAATTATAGTTCGATAATCCAGTCAATGTTGATAACAGTTCGATAATCCAGTCCGTATCCTAACGATAATGCTACAACTACTTATACTTCGTACACTTACAGCGTCTTTAGTTCGCTACAGTAGTTCCTTATTAGCTCAGTTACACGCAGAGTACTTCATAGAACTATTCACATTATCAACACTGAGCTCTGACAGCAGCTCGCTTATATAATTATTTAGAGCTTCCAGAATGTTCTACTAAGTTCTATAATCTTCTACAGTCTGTTACAGTCGTCTATATCACCGTGGTAACACAATGATGTCATCACATAACAATTCCAAGTATTTGCCGGCACACGGCCGTTTCGTTGCCATGGTAACGTTATATTTATAAATTCATAACAAAATAATGAAATAAATAGAATTAAGCTGAGAATTAAGCTTAAGATTAAAACATCGGTCAAAAATGAATGTATAAAAATGGTAAATCAAATTTTTATTTTGGGGGTGACCTTTTTTTGTTGCAGAAAGCTATTTGGGCCTTTTTTCATGATTTTAGGTAAAAGTTCATCGATTTATGATACAGGAAACATTTTATTTGAAAAAAAATTAAAAAGTCATATCCCTAATATACACACACATATATATATATATATAATGCATACTTAACAAATTCAAATGCGTCCGTAATTTACTTAGTATTAAGATAAATTATATTCATTCGAAATCATACTAAAGCATTACATATTATATATTTGTAATTAAATAAATAACAATTTACTTTATAAAGTGAAAATTTTAATTTTTTTTATTCATGTCTAAACCAATATTATAATTTATTCCTGATGATGACGTCTAAACTAATTGATTAACTACTTAAAGCGCGTGAAAATAATTTATTTTTATCATTATAATTAATTACTAAAGTAATTACAGTGTTACGAAATCAGTGACCTTGGTAATTATATTCTAGATACTGTTATTCTTAAACTGTTTACGAAGTAATTATTACGTCGTAACGTTGTGCCACTAAGCAAATATTACGAAGAAATTTTATGTCACTAAACAAATAATACGAAGTAATGTTATGCCACTAAGTTTAAGTTCCATAAGTTCCAATATTTTTAGACAAGGGAACTTTCTCTCCCTCTGCAACCCTCTGTCTATGTTACTGAAAAGAATTCTTTATTACTGGTATGTAATATTTATTTATATCCTAAAATAGATTTAATTTAGGAGGTGAACATCTAATCAAGAGTAGCACAAAAAAAAGCAGTTAAAAATTTTAATATAATTATAAAAACTATTTTTTTAAATTAAAAAATATATACCTTAACCAAATTGTATTTTTTGTTTTCCATTTTTGAATCAACCAATTGTTTTCTTCCAATTTCTTTTTGAGACAAACAATGGCAACTCTAAACTCTTCACGATCTTTACATATATCACTCATTTGTCTGAGCTTTAAAGAAAAAGCTATACTTACAAGTAAAGAAACTAAAATGCCTGAACCAATAATTATGAGTGGAATTTTTGATGTCGGATTATTAAGTTTAACTGCGACAATGACAGCAACAGTTACAACCATAGATGAAACAAAACTGAAGATACGCCAAACTAAAAAGCTAGGTAAGTTACAAGCATCATGATTAAACAACTTTTTGAAAAACACTGTATATATTACGAGTGAAAAGTTACAAAACAACAAAACTCCAAGCACAGCATAATTATTATGAGTGATAAAAGTGGCTGCAAAAATGCAAGCTGCCTTGAAAATATTTACAATTGAATTATATATAGGTGAGAAACCTATGTCCTGTTCAGTTGCTTCAGGATCACCATACTCAACACCAAAAACAATCGAAGTTATCATAAACCATATCATAGCAGTTAAACCAAAAGCTGCATAGCTGCTATGAGGTGCACTCCAGCATACAATTGAACTGTCTTGAACATGTCTTGAAACTATACATGTAGTATTCAGTGATATATTGTATGGGCATATGGTATAACTACATGCAGAACATGCAGCAAAATTTTCGACAACAGTAACAAAAAGTGTATTTGCAAACAATGAAACAAGTAATCTCCAACTTGTTTTTTTCCCACATGTTCCAACAGGAAATATTTTAAGAATATTCTCAAAAATAATAGGTGCACTACATATAAAAAACCAACATATAAATAACGATAAAGTCACCCAAAAGGCTGCTTTAAATGAAATAAATCCTAACAGCAAATAACTTGAAGCAGTTTGCATTACTGTAGCCCCATACATTGGAATAAAAGTAATTTTGAACACTAAGGCCGCTGATTGTAACAACTCTATAATTTCAAAAAGAACCACATGAATATTAAACCAGCAAAAACGAACATAATCACATGAAGGCATTTCAACCAGAAACCTTTTATTGTTGTCTTTTGCTAATATTGTAACCATAATTAATAAAATAACTAGCAGTAAAAAAAAAAATACACAGAAAAGAATAATAACAAGCACTCCCATGCCTTTGTTTAAAAGAAATTGTGTAACATACAATGTCAATACTATTGGGAAGCACATAAACACTGCATATATAATAATAGTTAATAAGTATGCAAAACACTTTTGGGAAACAAACTTTTTAACAACTCCAAGTATTATGTCAGCAGGCATAAATATACCAAAAAGCAATGTGCTTATTATGAAGCGTGGAGTATTCCAACTGAAAATAAATAAAACTGCACTAACTAAGTCTTTAAAAATCTGTGGAGGGTATTTTTTCACAGCTTCTCTAACTGACTTCCAACTCTTCTTTTCAATAATACAATCTAGTACTTCAATGAACATAAAAGGTGCACGGTAGACACATAATACAACAAATAACATTTTTATTATTGTCACCAGATCGTATAAATATTCTTTTATTGTGCATACCACAATGTCAACACGATCATACCTATATTAAAAAAAAAGAAGTTACCATAACTATGTTTTTAACTCTTTCTAAATAACTATCTAAAATAAAAAAAAATAAAAGTAAACGACTACAAACATTTCTTAAAAAATATTTGATTTGCACTACAAAAACTATTTATATATATTTTTTAAATGTTAATTCACCTCCCCAAAGTCGAGAAGGCTGCTACAATTGGGGAGGCTATTTTAATTGTGGTTTCAACCCTCTCTGAACTCAATAACTACAAAACGAACGAACAAACAAGGCTGCTGGATGGAGAAACAAATTTAAGCAATATTTACAAATATATTTTAAAAAATTATAAAAAGAGGTCTTCCATAAAGTATGTACACAGATATAGGAGAGGGGGGTTACCCAAAAATATACATGAAAAATAAATATTATTTTGTGTAACATAAATATGTTTAATTAAATAAAAGTTTTTGTTTTTAATGTAAAAAAAATAAGGTGAATATTAAAAAATGATGATGAGTATAATCTTTTCCAAACTGCTTACATTGCAGAAACAATAACTTAATAAAACTCTTTCAAAAAAAACTTAATAAAACTCTTTCTAACAATATACTAAAAATATAATTTTCATAATAAATTAATAAAGAACTAAAATAACAAGCTTAAATAGCTAAAATATTACTTATTGTTTTTTGTTTTTTAAACATCATTAGTAAGATTTCAGGCACAGCTACATCCATGTTACAGAGGCTGATTTAAACCCTGTCAGGTCCTGCAAGTGATGCGGTAAAAAAAAATTATAAATATTGGTATTATGACATCTACCACCCGCCTAATAATGACTGACAATTTTTATATTTTTGTTAGAAAAAGGTTTTTTTTTAAAAAAGATATACAGTGAAAACTATGGTTTACATAGGTTGCAAAATTTAATTTACAAAACTTGTTAATGTAAATAATACTTTGCAGGATATGAGATAATTGGATAAGGGGTCGCCCATAAATTATGCCATGTTCTATGGGGTAGAGAACGGTTAGTGGTTTTGTAACAACTTGTATGGTACTTGTTACTGAAGAGTCACGATGTTGTGATGAGAGAGGGGGAGAGGTCAAAAACGGTCAAAAATTGTGTGATGTAATTGCGATATAATATGGATAACCCCTAAGTTAATTGGTTTCTCAATATTAAAAGCAGCAATCTTATTCATTTAAAAATAAACTCTTTTAATAGACTATACCTTGCAGCATCAATAGCAATCGGCATTAGATTGGTCGCATATGTACTCCATTGTATCATGATATAACAAAAGTATTCTCAAAATAGTATTCGTTTATTAAATCATGATAAGTACAATATATAATTTTAACATCAAAGCATGGCTTATAACTTGATTAAAAATATTCTGAAAATATTTGAAGTTGTTTTGGTAATTCAAAACATAACTGCAGTGTTTTACCAATTCTAACCAAAAGTAACATGTCAAACTTTATTTTTGTAATCTTTTTTTTTTTTATATTTTCTGTTAACTGAAAACAGGCCTAAATTAATTGTCAGACTATACATGGTTGTGGTGTAGTGATAGAGTGCTCGCCTCATAAGTAAGAAGTTCCGAGTAGCGAGCAGTTCCTCATAAGCCAGTAGTTCTGATCCCCACCATGTCCCTGGTAGCCGCGCTCAACTTGTTTCTCCACACAGCAGTCTTTTTCATCAAGGTTTGTGTTTTGGAGTTATAAAGTTGGGAGATGGTTGTAACCACAATTGAAATAAAAACATTTTTTAAAAACTCTAAAAATTGGGTTAAGTAAAACTGATACTTTTCATATCTTGAATTAAAAAAAATTGAATGAACTACCAAGATATTTTTTTATTGAATGCTTATTAAGTCTATAACAAAAATTATTATTTATTAACATACAATAACTTTATTATTAATTACATTATAAAACATTAATAAATAATAAAAATAATTAATATTTATTAACTTACAATAATGCAAAAATTAATATTTATTGACGTACAATAAAAATAATCATCTTTTAAGTTCAATTAAATCTTGTCCAATTGAGCGAGATATTGGGAGATTAATAAACTCCGGACAATTTGGAGGATTGTGTGTTCTAGATATGAAATCAATTAAAATGGATTTGATGCAATGATTAGACGCTAAGTCATTTTTTTGATAAACTTCACTACTTATTGTGGAATTAGTGACAAAACTTTGTGTTTTCAATCCACATTGGCATATGGTTTGGCATATCAAACAATAATTTTTTGGAGGACTTCTTTTAGTTTTACTGTTTTAAATTTACCTTTACCTTTTTTTCTGCAGAATAACAGACTTTTTTTTGATAGTCTGGACTTTTTGTATGCTAGTTTTGCTATTTTTAATGATACTATTAAAGATTTGGAGTCAGGCAAAATGTAATAATTTGAAACCTTAGAAAATGATTAGGCAAATGTAATAATTTGAAACCTTAGAAAAAAATCCTTATAAATTTGAAACCTTGTAAAAAGGTGTAATGCTTTAGACATTACACCTTTTTACATTAATTTTTTGCTATAATAAAAAGAGAGTTGTTCTTGAAAGAACTTGTCTACTAAAAACAATGAAAAAAAAAAAAGATAAAATTTAGAAATAACAACTGTGCAAGATAAAAAAAAAAAAAAAAAAGTTAGGGTAGACTAAAGGCTAAGTTCCAATGTCTTCCTGAATTTAAACAGTAACTTGAAAAATATATTTGTCAGCAGACAGATAAAAGATATCAACTCAAAGGCTATAAAGAAAAAATATCCCAAATGTAATCTTAATCATTCAGTTATTTAAAGTGATAATCTTTTTACTAATCTGAGAGAAATGAGGTAACAGTTTTGATGACATGGTTAAGACAGCAAGTGTGAGGTAACAGTTTAATGTAATTAAAGCGTGATCTGAAATGACCTAAAAGATAACGAGGCAAAATCAAGCATAATCTTGGGTTGGAAACACACACACACAAAAACCAAGAAGAAAAGATAAATCCTTAGGAGTCTTCCATAAAGTGCATATGCGATATAGGTCAGGGGGAGTGGGGTTAACAAAAAACATACAAATGCATACAAGAAAGAGTTGGGGAGGGGGTTAAGACAGCGAGTATGTACGCGGGTATTTTATTTTGTATAAAACTCAATTTTTAACAAAAGCATTGATTTTATGACTTTCAAAAAATAATATTATGTTATGTAATAGAGATATATCAAAAAGTTTTAAATGTTTTAAAAAATTTTGTAATAAGTAAAATGTACGTACCCAGAAGAGGAAGAAGAAAATTTGTTAAACACATACAGGTGTTATTTTAAATTTTACCAGTGCAAAGATTTATAGCATCAACTTTTCTGACAGAGTTCTTTTGTGCTGAAAAGTCTAGGCCTTGTGCCTTGTTTTTAAATTTTCAAAATTCTAAAATTTTCTTGAAGAACACAATTTTTTTTCAAAAACTAATGAGGCAGAGTAAAAACAACTAAATTTGTTTAAAAAGCTCTGAATGACGTAAACATTAGCATACACAGACTAGTAGTATGATGAGCAGTATTTTATAAGTTTTAAAGTCTATCTGCATCTAAAGAATCTAAAAAAGTATAGCACAAAATATTCACTACAATTTAAAATAACAATAAAAAAAACACCAAAGTAAAATAAAAATAACAAAGTTTACATTTAACAAAAATATGTACTAAAATGACCAGTTATTTTTATTTACAAAATGTGACATTTATAAAATATAAAACATTTCTGAACATTTAATAAATTTTTCAACAAATGATAGAAAAATATACAACTTTTTACATATAGCTTGAAATTTTAGGCAAACAGAAAAATTAAGTAACTCAAGAATTTGATGAGATAAATGAATCTTATCTTGATATGACTGCCCAGGAAAAAAAATTCTATAGAATATCTATAAATTTTTGAAACATATGACCTATAGAAATTCTATAGAATTTCTATAGAATGTTTATTAATTTCTATAGAAATTGCTATAAAACTTTTTTTTCGATAGAAAAAAAAGTAGAAAAAAAAGTTATATAGAAATTTCTATAGAAATTAAAAGAGATTCTATAGAAATTCTATAGAATTCTATAGAATTTCTATAAGCTAAATGTTTCAAAAGTTTATAGAAACTCTATAGAACTTTTTTTCCTGGGTGTTGGCTTATTCCAGCTCAATTTAATTTATGCTCACCATCTTGCCACCTCTGATTTTGATGATATTTATATACAAACTTAAATAAATGAAATTAAAAAGTTTCACTCCAAATTTTAATGTCTGACTCCTCATGGTTGCAAAGATATCGATACTCAGTCTCAACTTTTTTTTTGATTTTTTTCAGCGCAATTTGATTTTTAAACTAATTTCATAACACAATTAGCTTTAACTTATGAAATACTTGCTCAATAGTGTTGAAAATTTGTACCTAATTATTTTTTAGGGAGAGGAACTCAAAAATGATTCTAAAAAACACAGAACAAAAATTAAAATCTCTATATGAAATATTAACTTCAAAATGGTGTAACTTTTTATAAGCTTTCTGATGTCTTGTAATAAAAAAGTATATCTTTTTATACTTTAATAGATGCCTAAAGATATGATTTTGAAATTTTTTCCTATAATTCTATATATAACAAACTCCTTATTACAAAAAAACTGCAAGGGTTTTCTTATTTGAATTTAATTTATTTGTTTGAAAGTTTTATTAAAAAAAAAAATTGTTATATAATAATGGAAAAAAAGATATATACATTTATTTTTTTAAAAAGATTTTAGAACCTCAGGTACAGTTCTAATATATAAACTCGTTTGCATTTCAAATAAAAGATCTTTAATTAATTTCTGTTTAATGAAGGATTTACTATTTACGAATCTTCAAATTATAATTATTTTTAAATTATTTCTTACAGAAATAAAAAATTTGATAAAGAAAGATGTTCAATTGAATTAATAAATAAATAAATCTGTCACAAACAAACATATATGAAATCCAATGATATCAAGAAAGTTATATGAAATTATATAACTTTTAATCAAAGAAGCATATATGAAATCCAATGATATCAAGAAAGTTATATGAAATCATATAACTTTTAATCAAAGAAACATATTTGAAATCCAATGATATCAAGAAAGTCTCAATGATGTAGAAAAAGACTTGATAGTTAGCCATACTGGGATTGAAATTGATGAAAATGTAATAGTTTGCTTACACCATAAATATTTCAAAAATATTTATAGTGTATATTCAAAAACATTACATTAGTTAGCCGTACTGGGATTGAAATTGATGAAAATGTAATAGTTTGCTTACACCATAAATATTTTAAAAATATTTATAGTGTATATTCATTTACTTAAAATGTTACTCCACAAACCACATAACTTGCTGTGGTCCATTCAATTTACACAATGGAAAAAGAAGAAAAGGTACTATTTATTAACCATGAAGTTTATTGTAATTATATATACTAGATTTTTTTGCATCCACCACGTAAAAGTAAATTGATGTCATTTAGGGATGAAGGATCAGGAGAACCAACTTGCAGCCAGATTTATGAAGATGAAAATAACAAACTTGCTATAAACGAACTTTTAAAAGAAAATCTCAATTCTTCTGACATGGATTTACTTATAGGAAAAATTGAAGAAAAAATGTAAGTTTTCAATTGGAATCAGAAAATTCAATTACTAACCCTGGTTCCAATATCTTTGTCTAACAAATGTATAGAAAAAGAATTTAAAGTTACTAATTATATGGCGCAGATATCATGCAAACTGCTGCAGAGAAATGGTATTTTATCTTTCCCTGAAAAAAAAAAAGGAAAAGAAATATCTCAAGAGACTGAACAAATTATAAAATGATAAAATCATTGAATTTTATTGTAAGTATAAAAATAACAGACAAATGTCTAGTAAAAAAGATTTTGAGGGCTCGAAAACCTCATATGCAAATGCATTTGATTCTCTCAAATCTAAAAGAAGTGTATGCTAAGTTTAAAACCTGATAAAAAGACTTGTTTTTCTAATTGTTTTTGCTCACATCGTCCAAAATGGTGCAATACAGTAGGAGTATCTCGTACGCATACAATGTGTGTGCACCTACCATCAAAATGTTAAGTTAATGATTAGTGCAGTTAAATTAAAAAGGATTATCATAAACTTATTAATATGTTTGTTTGTAGTAGAGCTAACAAGAATTGCATGATATATTGTTGCTCTTTGTGTACAGAAGATTCTATATTAAGACATTATTTTGAAAATCAATATTTTCTTGAGAGTTCTACTCTCAAGAAAATATTGATGAAGATAACAACTATTGTATAGCTTCCAAACAATGGAAGACAACAGACAGATCTAACCTAGTAAGTCTAACAGAAATCACAAGTAGCTTCATTAATACTCTAATAAATAAGTTACAAAAACTTAATGTTCATTCTTTCATTACAAAAAGTTACGGCTTTTTTTTTTTAAATTAAAAAACTAGTTAAATAGTATTGAGGTCATTTGTGATTTCTTAGAAAATTATGAGTTTGTTGTACAAGACAAAGTACAAAGTTTTCACTTGAACAAAACTTAAGCAACATTGCATCCAAAAGTAGTTTATTTTGAAGTTAATAATGTCCTCAAATGTGATTCAATTTGTTTCATCTCAGATGATTTACTGCATGATGAAGATACGGTATGTTATGTGATGAAGTTAACAATCAACATAATTAAAAATTGCAAACACTTCATAAATATATGCCACTGTGAACAAGATTTTGTAATAAAATGTGCAGCGTCTTTCTTTGCAACAAGTCATGGTAAATCACCCTGTGGTGGTATTGGTGGGACTGTGAAAAGACTAACTTCAGTTGCTAGTCTTCATTGAACAAACAATAAATCATATACTTACAGCATCTGCAATGTTTTATTTTGAAATCATAGGAACTACTTTTTACTAAATATCTGAGGAGTCAAACATGATAATCCAAAGTGCAACAGAGCAAAGATATGCAGCAAAGATATGCAACTTCAAAAACATTACCAGCCATCACAGCTATCACAATTTCATTTCGAAAAGTAACACAAAAATTAGAACTAAAGTTATTTCTGAACAATTAGAGTATTCGTTTGCTTTTAACTTTCAAACTTATGAGATTATTAAAGAATGTTTGTTTAATATAACCAATGGAGTGTTTGTATGTTTGATATATGATAAAATCCAAGGATTAGACTAGTTGAAGATATTGATGTTGAAAATAAAGACTTTTAAGTTAGATTCATGCATCCATTTTACTCTTCAAGATCATGTTGTTGGTTTTCTAGATATGATGTGTGCTGGGTTCCATCAATAAACTTATTGTTATTGATTAATATTCGAACAACTGTCACAGGAAGACAGCACAAAATCAGAGAAAATGATCACCAATGCATTAAAGAAAGCTGGGCAAACTTTAAACCAGAGAAATTTTAATGAAACTGTTAAAAATTGTTAATTCTTATTGCCTTATTTTAATTTTTCTTATTTCAATTTATTTATTTCAATTGTTTATTTTGTGATTTGTTGGGCTTAGTATTATAAAGCATCAAAAAACTTACAAAAAGTATTACACCATTTTGAAATTAAGTTTTCATAGAGAAGCTTAATTTTTTAGAGTTTTAGCCATCATTTTTAAGTTCCTCCTTTTAAAAAATTTCTCCTCCTAAAATATAGTTAGGTAAAAAAGTTTACTACTATTAAACAAGTATTTTATAAGCTAGTTGTGTTATGCAATCAGCTTAAAAAATGAATGGCGTTGAAAAAAACATTAAAAAAATATTTGCAACGGAGTATCGATATCTTTGAACCCATTTGGAGTCAGACATTTAAATTTGGAGAAAAGTTTCCTTTCATTAATTTAAGCTTATATTCCAAAAATCATGAAATTCCGAGATGACATGTTGTCCAAAATTTTTTTTAGGTTGATTTGACATGGAATGACCCTATTACTGATATGACTAATAATAAAGTAAATATTTTTGTATGTTTGAATGCTGGTTACTCTATATAAAGCTAGTGCAAAAATTTTGTGGTTATATGAAGTAAATTCATGTAAGTTATCAATTGACAAGAGGCTGTTGTTCATCTGCTCTGTGGGGAATATATTACATGTTTTCTTCTTTTTTTTTGATAATAAAAATCATCCTTTTAAAGTAATTACTTCAAATAAAAAGCATACAAGTCTAGATGAACTACTAAGAGCACTGGTGCACTGATTAAAAAAGAAGTTAAAAGAATCCCCGATTAACTGCTGCAGAATTAAAAAAAAAAGCACTGGTCATTGCTTTTTAGACTTAAAAAATACCTAGGCTAATCACGTTGCATGTCAGCAAAAAAACTCTTGCTTACAACCCCTCTGGTTAAATAATTGCATTTGCTTATGGGCTTAAGCATTGGGCATTAAACAATGGTCTACCACATGTGGTCAGATAAAAACAATTTTTCACAGATAAATAGAGGCCAAATGTGAGTTGCTCATATGATTCTGGCTAATTCAATCCCAAATACACCCAAAGAACAGTGAAGTAGAACACTTATGTAATAGTTTGGGGTTGTTTTAGTAGCAAATAAGGAGAGAAACACTTAAATTTCTTCCTAAAAATGAAGCAAGGAACTCTGAATGCTACATAAGGTGTTTTAAAAAAAAACTTCTGAATTCTTTGGTAATTTATCAAAAACTTTCTTTATGCAAGACAGTGCCAGTTGCCATACACTGAAACAATCCAGCATGATTCTTTAACAAAGGAATTAATGTGTTGGAGTGCCCAATCAACTGTCCAGATTTCAACTCAATAAAAAACATTAGGATGGAAATGAAATTAAATGTTTGCCAAGCACGCACTTTCTAGAACTAATGATAAAAATATTAGGATGGAAATGAAATCAAATGTTTGCCAAGCATGCACTTTCTAGAACTAATGATAAAAACATTAGGATGGAAATGAAATCAAATGTTTGCCAAGCATGCACTTTCTAGAACTAATGATAAAAACATTAGAATGGAAATGAAATCAAATGTTTGCCAAGCATGCACTTTCTAGAACTAATGATAAAAACATTAGGATGGAAATGAAATCAAATGTTTGCCAAGCATGCACTTTCTAGAACTAATGATAAAAACATTAGGATGGAAATGAAATCAAATGTTTGCCAAGCACGCACTTTCTAGAACTAATGATAAAAACATTAGGATAGAAATGAAATGTTTGCCAAGCACGCACTTTCTAGAACTAATGATAAAAATAAAAAGAGATTAATTTAAAAATGACTAAATACTAAATAAATCTCAAAAACAAGCAATTGTAGTTTTGTTACCCTTGATTTAAAAAAAAGTCAGATATCCGCAATATTTCTGCACTAGTTATGAAATAAAAAATTTAAAGCTGGCAGTATTTGTTGAATTTATTCCACATCAAATTGTCCAAAATTTAGGAAATTTTAAACCTCCCCATATTTTTGTCAAACTTCTTAGGCTGTTGCATGTTAAAAAGAAAAGTTCACACAAAAAATTTTGGTTGAAAATGTTAAGATTCTCAAGTTATTTCAATTCAATATTGACCTGATTTCCCAAAATGACCAGGTATTCATAACATTTTGAAAAAGGGAAAAGTATGAAAAGAAACATTTATAATTCTTTTTTGATGCTGAATTCAATAAATGTACTTTAAATACTGAAATAAGAAGGGAACACAATTAAATACCGTACTAAGAAGGGAACACACTTAAATACTGAAATAAGAAGGGAACACACTTAAATACCGTTATAAGAAGGGAACACACTTAAATACTGAAATAAGAAGGGAACACACTTAAATACTGAAATAAGAAGGGAACACACTTAAATACTGAAATAAGAAGGGAACACACTTAAATACTGAAATAAGAAGGGAACGCACTTAAATACTGAAATAAGAAGGGAACACACTTAAATACTGAAATAAGAAGGGAACACACTTAAATACTGAAATAAGAAGGGAACACACTTAAAAACTATTAAAGCAACTAGTTTATATGACCCAACTTTGAGAATCTTAAAAAATCCCCGTTTAAATTTTTATTTTAATTATTTTATTTATATTATTATTTTAGTATATTTTAATATTTTTAGTTAGTTATAATCTTAAACACATCCTGCTTTGTTTTTTTTATTAAAATGACCAAGTGTGATAGTGATGTGTACTTGTTCATTAAATTTTTGCAAATATAGTTCAATATCAGAACCATATTAGTTAGTGAAAATATTTTGGAATTAGAACAAACTAACAATTTGATACATATAAATAAAAATTAACAATATCTACAAGTGCAAAACATTATACTAAAGAAGAAATCTAAAAAGGTTTGAACTATTTCTACATTATTTTTTTTTTTTACTGAGTTTTTTTAGCCTTTTGACATCAAAGGTATGCAAAGGTCAACAAGATGTTATTAAAACATTAGGTAATGAAGAAAAAATAATCATATCTTGACGCTGTAACATTGAATCATCTAACTTAACAATATTATGTGAAAGACCTACTAAAAGTATTTGAAAATGTATCCTATATAGCAGTGATTCATGGTTGTGCGGACAAGCTTTATGAAATTCAATTATTTATTGAAAATCGTAGTTATTATAAAAGAGTCACAAGTCATGATTAGAAGTAGCTTGAATATAGCTCATGGAAAGAAACTCTGCAAACTTTGTAAACAAAATATTGCCAAAAGATCTTCTAAAAGAGGAACAAAGTCAAGGTGAACAAGATAATAAAGATTTTGTAATATTATCATTCAAGTTAAAAGACTGGAGATCATTGGAGATCATCAAAGATATCCAAAATTTGAATATAACTCTTTTAAAAACTCATTCAAAATCATCAAAACATATATTTTCAGAAAGAGAAAATGTGTTATAAAACAAATAGCATAAAAAAGAAAGCTTAAAACTTTGATGAAATTAGAAGCTTGATAAAAGAGAAAATCCTGACAATAGAACTATTGTTCAACTTCTCACACTGGCACCACTAAGTTGGTCAATGTCGGAAGTAAAAAATAACTTTAAAATTACAGAATACCATGCAAAGACAGCAAGATCAATTTTTAACAAAAAAAAATTGTTAGCTATTTCTCCATTGTATAAAGGTAAAGTCTTACATAAAGATGTAAAAGATTCTATTAAAAAGTTTCATAACTCAAATGATTTATGTTGAACTATGCATTAAAAGATAGCTTATACACCTGGCATATGAAATACTATGTTAGCCATGTGATATATTGTATGCCTGGCATATAAAATATTATTTGCCGAATCAAATACTGTATATAATGTAAGTGGATTATTGTGGACCTATTGCATCAAACATACTTTTCGCTTAACCCAACTTGCTTTAGGAATGCTTTTTCCAAAATAACATATTTATAAAATTCCAGGCAGTTATAACCATAACTCGTAAACACTAATAGTAAGGATACTTCAGTAGATAATGGATTTCTTTTATCAGATAACTGTGCATTCATTAGAAAGAAAATACGCTCTACATCGGCATTATGAGGCGGAATAGAAAACATAAACTGACATATACGTAAAGTTTCTAAATACTCTTCAATGTTTTCACAAAGTTTTGTCAACCCATTTTTTATACAAAAGCATTTGCAACTTTTTCCATTCCATTGATTTTTCAATTTTTTTTACAATACTCATTTGATTAAAGAGAAATTACTTACTCATTTAATTTAACTCTTCTATCCTAGAGAAACTTACAAGTAATTTCGACTTTCTCTCACGCAGGTACTTCTGAAAGTAACATCCATGAAAATACAGTTATGCTTGAAATCGTTCCCTTATATATATAAAGATAATCATATGCAGTTTAGTAAAAATGGTCAATTTCATGATATAAATTTGACATATTAACTTGTGATATTTCATGTTTTAGTTATCTCAAGACATTTTTTATATTAACTGTTAGAAAGTGTTCATCTTGCCTTTCTTTAACAATTGTTAGTGTCTCTTCCAATGCCGAATAAACTTCAATGCAACATATCTTGTTTCATTGGATACTTTTAATTCCTTTTTTAAATACATGTAGTTGGCAGTGAATAAAAAATAGGTAAGCTTCACACAAAGGATGATTTAAAAAAGCTAAAATGGTTTTTAGAGCTTTTTCTCTAAAAGTAAAGGTGATTTTAGCCCAATATATTTAATAACAATAAAATATTTAATATTTATTTGTTCTACTGCAAGTTGCAATGAAAACTAACGTGTACTTGAATGTGACAAAATACTTTGATATTGTACTTTAGTAGAACCGTGATTACTAGCATCTGTTGCGATTCCAATAAAATTGTTTTGTTCAGCAACTGTTTTGAAGAAAATGTAAAGCAATAAATGATTTAATTAAAGCATCAGTTTTGGTTTGTGCTGCCGAAAATTTAATTTTTGAATCTGAATACATAACTTTTATTAACTTACTGTTGCAATCTGTACTATGAAATGAATAATGATGTTTGACTTTGTGACATGTGTTAGTTAATTCCATTGCATATATCTTACACTCTTCATTGGAGCTAGGTTTAATAAAAAAAGAATTAACTTTTTTTGAACAACTTCCAGTTGATATTTTGGAAATATGTCTTCATGATTTCAGATGATCTTTAATATCAGCCAGAACACAGTGTAAAGTCTTTTATTAAAAAATTTTTCCTTCACTGATTTTGTAAAGTTTAAGTAGAACATGCGATCCGAATAAAATTCGAAATTATAAAATTCCATTGCTTAAATTCTATACATCCAGGTTTTTTTTTTGTACTTGTTTTTTACGCCTTTTTGTAAAGTTATCCTGGCCAATACACTAACCAATACAGCTAACATCTAAGTGAATAAAACTGAATAAATGTTTTTTCTTTTTTTTTTCAAAGACTGTTTCAAAACCGGGACAATTGACTGTCTCAATGACCTTTTTCGAGACTCGGGGACAGTGTACCTAAAATCAAGACAATCCCAGAAAACCAGGACAACTGGTCACCCTAAGTATGTATATTGTTTGACTACCTCTTGTACTTTGTCTCTCCTAAAACTTTATTTCTTTAACAAAAACATTGAATTTTTCAAGTTTAAAAAATCAATATTAGGCCATATAACAGAGAAATGTCAAATTAACTATGGGGAAGGGAAGGGAGATTGATTTTGTAAAAAATAATAGTAGGCATTTGGCAATGCCAACCTCACATGCTGGTCTTAAAGTGTTTGTGGTCGGCAAAAAATTGCTGACCTCGTTTCTATGTTTTATGGTAAGACCTTTGAATCAAATTTATTTGCCGACCTGATGCCAACCTTCAAAAAATTGAGGTCAACAAATTATTGCTGACTTCATTTTTTCTTATTCTGAGGATTGTACATACATATGCAAAGTTACCCCTAATCAATATAACTTATTCCAATCAAACATTGATAGCGCTGTTAATAATTTATTTTATTTTTTTCTGCCTGATAAAAACATGCTTTCAATTTGTCAAATAAAAAACATTTTTCACTTTTTTACTTCATAAATATAACAATTAAATAAAAAAAAAATATAAAAAACTAAAATTAAATTAAATATAAATTGCAAAATAAAACTATAATAGCAAAAGTAAACATCAAAATTATAAATTAGAAAAACTATAGACATAAACTTATGGGCTATCAGAATTTTATATTCTCTTGCATTCTGTAACATAAAGGGCACAAAAAACACAAATATGTTAAGATTTAAAAAAAAAATCAAACTTTTCATATTAAATCAACAAAATTAAAAAAAACAAAAACTAAATAAATTACCATCTCATAAACAGCTTCTTTAATAGAGAAGGAGCACGATATAAAGGTAAACAGCACAACAAGGCTCCCAAAATCACTAAAAATCTTCCTCTTGGTAAACATCTAATCAGAACATTTCGAGTTTCCTTTTTACTTCTGACAAATAGCCCACATTTAGTTTCATACAAGGGTATTTTTTGGGGCTTGTATTTAATTAGTAATTGAAAATAATGCTCAACTTCTTTTTCATATTTTTCCATTTCACTATCCCATTTTAATCTATTCTTAGTATAGACTTCAGCATTAGGTCTAATCATAAAATTTTTTTCAAAATTAAATTTTCTAACTAATTTTTGGACACGTTTTTTTTCCATTACATGAAGACACTCTAACAGATACTTAACTTCATCTTCAATATCATTATTTGTAAACTTTGTCAAAAGTTTTTCTATTGATTCAATATACACATGCATTTGAGAGATTAAAGCAGCTTTTAATTTGGCATCATCTGAGTCTTCTTTTATTGACAATAAAAGAATTTCATTTGTCAAGTTATAAGCTATGTTTCTTTTATAGATAATATCAGGAATCCATTGCACAAACTCACAAGTTAATCTATATTTTTTATGGTCTTCATCTTCAAGGATGTGAACCCATGCTTGTATAGGTCTAAGAAATACTAAAATAAAAAAAAGCAGAATAAAAAACAAATCTACAAAAAAACGTAAAGTTTGGAAGTATACTGTTACAGAGAATACAAGGAAAAATGGTCCAGCAATAAGTGATGAAACAACTTTAGATGTTCTCAAAAATGTAAAGAGCAAAAACAAACAAAGTGGAATAGCAGGAATGTCCACTATAAGCATTAAAAAATGCACTAAAATAGCCTTTCTTAGCTTCCAATTTAACTTTGAATGAGTTAAAGTTTTTTTATTATTTTTAATTTCATTGTTCTCATCTTTAAGCTTTTCCGTCTCTTTTTCTTCACAAACTATTTGATTGTCCGTATGACTTGGGACAGTTTTACTAAAACCTGATGACTCATGTAAAATTTCATCATTGATTGCTAGTTTACTTTCTTTATTTTCTTTTGTGTTTATAGAATTTTCACACAACTTGAGATATATTTTTTTAATATCTTTAAATAAAGGATATGATCTCCAAATGCTTAAGCAAACAATTACCATTAAAAAAGAACATATCAAATCAACAAAAACCATAAAAAACTCATAAAGACATGATTGTCTTAATAAAAACTCTTTCTTTGTAAAACTTTTATTTGATTGTGATGATGATATATTTTTAATTATAACAAACAGGCTTTTTGCATGAATAACTGTACCAAACACAAACCCAGCTGCAATAATACATGGAATGTCTATGAATATATATAAAAACTGTAGAATAAGTGTTTTTCGTATTTTAGATTGGACCTTCTTATCATAAATGCTACCTCTATTAGATAATCTTTTAGACAACTTCTTTAATAATATTGGAAATCTCCATGTTACAATAGTTAATAACATTACAATTAAACAAGGAACATCCAGCATTAGGAAATAAAACTGATAAATTCCGGAAAATCTTATATCATTCCAGGTTTTTCCTTTACTTATTTTTTTCTTTATTTTTGTAATTAAAAAAGGTAACCTCCATGAAAAAATTACAGGAATAAAGCATAATAATAAAGGAATGTCTATTAGTACTTGCAGAAACTCTACAAAACATGTTTTTCGTTTTTTCCATTCACTTTTGGCCTCAAGAACTTTTTTTATAAATATAACACTTCTCCATGAAAGCAAACAAATAATAGCTGAAGGTACACAAAATCCATCAATAAAAAGAATGAAAAAATGTTTCACAACAACACCATAAGGTTCAAACCCAATAAAATACACACCATAATGTTTCCATTGAAATTTCCAATATGATGCAAGTTCTTTTGCACAAGGAACGACTCTTATAAGAGTTAGACATATAACTACACCCATTATAAAAACTGGGACATCAATGAGAAATATTAGCAGTTGAATTAGACCCATAAGTCTCCATTCCCAAAAACTAGACAAATCTTTTAATTGAGCAATCATAAATGGAAGTCTAAACACTGTGCAACATGCTAGTAAACACAGTACCAATCCAAGTAAATCAAGTAACCTTAAGACTATGAAACGTAAAAAAACTGCCATTGACCAGAATATTTTCCTGATAATAAAAGCGATACAATCAACTATTTCAGACATTTCGAAATTTTTGATCAGTAATAAGAAATATTTTAAATTTGATTTAAAGTCATTGTAGATGCAAAATTTAGTTATAAGGTATTGAGCACGATTCAGCAGATTTTTTAAATATGATTTCAATTGTTACAAAAAAATTAAACAAGTTCGTTTAATTTTAACAGTAGAACTATGTAATTGATATTATAAGTACACAGATAAATACTTTTCATAAATATTATCATAACAAAGACATTTAACCAATCACAATAAGTTCTCGTAACTACACAATTATTAAAGATTGGTTTCCATATTAAGTTTTACGAAAGTCGTGCAAAATGTCATAGAAACTCTTACATTAAAAACCATTTAATATTTATTTAATATTTTATTACGCTTTTTTTTTAATTATTTCTACCGTCTAAGGGGTCGTCCATAAAGTACGTACGCTCATTGGGGGAGGGGGGGGGGTCTTCAAAAAGCGTACAAAAGCGTATGGGAGGGGGGGGGGAGGGTTCAATTTAAAAGTACGTACTTCGATTTTCTAATTTATCACAATTAACCAGCTAATCAATAGAAAAGTTACATTCTGACTAAAGATTCTAGTTTGCCAACATAAAAAGATGTATGGTATATGAAGTAGAGGGTATAGTTTTCCTCTATGCACACACATGTATGGGCGCCCTCAGAATTTTTTGATGTTCCAGATAGGACACTTTCACACATCGTGCAAACTCATAACTTAAGTTTGTTTATACCTATGCCAAATGAGGAGGCCTTGCAAAATATCGGGATGGCGGAGGCCTGTGAACAAAAAGCCTTAAAACGCTTACCCTCCCGACCCCCAAAATGAGAGGGGTGTAAATTTTGCATGGTTATAACTTTTAGATTTGGAAAAAAATTTGGATGGCCTCCGCCATCCAAATTTTTTGCAAGGCCACCTCATTTGGCATATTAACAAACTTAAGTTTGCACGTTGTGTGAAAGTGTTCTACCATCAAAAATCAAAACATCAAAAAATCCTGAGGGGGCCTATGCACACATGCTTGCCCTTATATACTGGCCCTGAGTAAGACCTGAGGGCCGTGGTTGATGGGACGGAGTCACCCCAAAAAAAACGTGTCAATGGCGTCTCAAAGACCGCTAGGTTTTGCTAAAATAAAAAGTTTCTTAAAATAGCAAAAGGGCACAAAATTTGCTGTTGCTCCCTCCCACTGGGTTTTACCCTTTGTTTTCAATATTACTGATCTCACCTTAGACTCGTTTTTTACTTACTAAAGAGGGGTGCCTGAAAAAAACGTCCACCTTAAGTATAGTTTATTTACATTTGATTCGTTAAAAAAACAAAAAAAGTTTTCCTAGATTTCACCGAGAATCGAACCTAGATCTCAACTACTATTGCCGCCGCATAAACCTTTCGCCCAAATACACACTTACATATGTAAATTTTAAATTTATTTAAATTCTTATTTGCATTTATACTTAAAGACGTTTTTAAAATGCGTAAGCAAAAAGCTTTGGGGTAGTATAAAGTATCTAAGGTACCCTCCGTCTTTTTTTTTTTTAATTAAACTTTTTAATTAACAAAAAAAAAAAACAGGAGGGATGGGAGGGGGGGATATTTGAGGGGGGGGGGGGTATTTGAGAAACGTACGTACTTTTAAGGGGGGGTGGGGACATAAAAGTACGCATGGCAACAGGGGGGAGGGGGGGGGTCAAATTTCAAAATTTTTGGCGTACGTACTTTATGGACGACCCCTAACATATTTTAAAATCAAAATAAGAAATTGCGGTTAAATATATAATATGGTTAGTAGGGTGGAGTGATTTTAATACTTTTTAAAAATTCAACTTTAGTAACCCGGGAGTAAGTTTAACAAGGTAAAATAAGAGCTAAAAAAATTCAGCTATCCAAAATAAAAAATGGCAAGCTAAATCAACTTTGAAAAAAAGCAAAAAAACGCAATTTTTCTTAAATTTCACGTTTTTCTGCAATTTACGAAATCAATTAAAAAAAATTAAACCAGTCAAAAGTTTATTTTTTCAAATAAATTTATTCAATATGAAATGGTCAAATAAATTAATAATAAATTATATAAATTTTATTTAATATAATGGTATATAAGCAATATACGCATTTAAACATTTGATTTATTTTTAGCTAGTTTTTATACCTTATTTTAACACTCATCTATTAGTATAAAATACAATCAAGTTTTAAACAGCTAACTTAAAATTACTTACATAACTAAACTGTATATACAAAGTTTAGTTATGTAAGTCATTTTTAGTTTTGGCCTCGCGTATTGGCCAGTAACTTTTTTTCTTGACATATTTTTTGATTTTTTTTTTAATCATCTGATAGCCTTATTTCTTGCACATCCATTGATATATAATTTGTCTTTAGTTGTCTCGAGATAGAACTTAGTCGAGAAGAAAAACGTTTGCTGCTCAATTTTCAATTCAGGTTGAATTTGAACGCTTCTGAAGTTGCCCGAAACATTTGTGAGGCCTATGGAGACGGAACAATGCCGATTCGTTCAGCACAACACTGGTTCAAGATACTCCGTGAAGAAGGAGACCGATTAACCGACATGCTGAGGCGTCGGACATCTGGGCGTCGAAAACGAAGTCAATCGCCAAGCCGTCATCAACAAAGTTGAAGAAGATCCGTCAATGAGTTGCCGAATGTTGGCCGACGAGTTTGATTGTCACTACTCATCAATTAAGGACATTTTGCACAAGCCCGGAAAGAAATGCTTAAAGTCCAAGTGGGTTGCGTACGAGTTGACCAATGCTCGAAAGAAGAAACGCTTCGATGCTTGCAATCGATTGTTTGAACGTTACAGCAATGACCAGCTGAACTTGGAACAAATTGTGACTTGTGATGAGAAATGGGTGGCCTTTGACAATTCACACCGGGGCAATAAATGGCGATCACCGGGTCAACCGTCTTCCTCCACTCCAGTCAAGGATTTTCGAAAAGGTATCGTAGAGGTATCGTTCACTAGGAGTTGCTCAATAAGAGGCAATTAATGACGGTCGCTCTTTATTGCCAGATCTTGGATCGAGTCAAACAGAAGTTGCGAAATCGTCGAATTCCGGTCATTTTTTTGCACGACAACGCAAAGCCTCACACAGCACAGATCACAAAAGAATTGGTTGGAAGACGTCGCACAGTGGAGTATTTATGGTAAAAAGTTGATCAAAATTATTTTATGGCCTTTAACAATTAGATAAACAATTAAAAGCAGTTTGAAATCATAATATAATATTTAAAATAATTGTGCAGATTTTTTTTTACTCAAAACACATTTTGCATATATAAACCATACAAAAAGAAGTTTAGAAAAAAATTTAAAAAAAACTAAACAACAATATAAACTGTTAAACTTCAATTAAAACATTAAATGCCTTAAGAGTAAAAATGTTTAAAAAAAGTGATGCAAATACAAACAATTTAAACAAAAGGAAATATACAAATACACATACTATAAAGGTGAAATAAACCCTACTATAAAGGTAAAAACAATATAAAATAAAAAAATATACTGAAAAACCATAAAAAATAAACATTAGTCTAATTTATTTTCGCTAGATGCCTCCTCTTCATATTGTTGTAGTTCGTTCAATGTTTCTGGTTGAAAGAACTCTAATGCCTCACTGGAAATAGCATTTCTTTTATTCTTGAGCCTCTTTCTGACACTGCTCAACAAAGGATCGGAACTTAACAGAAGTCTGTTTATGATATCCCTATTACAAATTTCTCTTGAAAATTTCCACGAGAAATTCTGTCTATAATCACGGAAGTGCTTGTTTCGAGCCTCAGCCGCCTCTTCCGATAATTGACCAATAGGCAATATAGCTTGATTAATTATTGTGGCATTATGTCTCAATATCTTGTGCATTGTAGGAGTCATTGGATACCATCCATAAATTTCAACAAAAAGTTCTGCCGTCAGTTCTGCAAACTTTTCAAATTTTTTGATATCTATTTTATATCTACTTGACAAGGTTTCCAAAATGATACTACAATTTTTTAAAGTCCAATGTTAACTCCTGTAATGCAAGATGAGGTTTGAGGATCTGAGAAAAATTTTCTTAATGTATTGCCATCATTAGTATTCCCAAAACCTGCAGTTGGAATATCCACCAGCAGCCCCATTTTCTCTTTGAATTTGTTTTGAATGTTTTTTTTGTTTCAGCTACAATTATTTTATCATCTTGTGTTCTCGCTTGCCATTTTTTTATGGGAATGTGGTATGATAAATGTAGTAAAGATTCGAAAAACCTAATCCTTGTATGCAATATTATAAACCAAATTTAAAAGCATCTGGATTATCTATTTTTTTTATGGTTAAATTATTAAAGTCTTTTGATGTTAGTCCACATATATAGCACTTCATAGTAGATGTCGTGTTGGTTGCAGCATTGCATACTTTTGCATCAACCATTGTAAATGCCAAGGTATGCTTTATATATATAATACCACCTAAAAACTTCGATATTTCAGTTTTTTTTAAGTTTTTTATTTGATCTTCTACATAGCAGATTTCTTCATTTGTTATGTCTTTAGTTTCATGGATAAAACGAATTCGAATTGGGCGACAATATCCTGTAGAAGAGGGCACAGGGTTTTGCCAAATAATCTTCTGGCTACCAATATGACATATAAGCCGTAGAGGCACAAATAAACTTTGAAAAATGTTAGAGTCACTATCTGTACTATTTTGGAATTTTTGTTTAAATGTTTGCTGCTGTGAGCCATCACAACCCCATTTTGATAACATTTCTAAATTGCTTCTTTCTTCTTCGTTTAAGGTTTCCAAAACTTCATCTAAATATTCACACAAGCGTCTAGTTGTGTGGTCTAGAATATCTTGTAGTGTAATTTTACAACATGTTTCTGAAACTGTCATTGACTCTTGTGGAGGATAACATTGTTTTTTTTATTCTTTCAAAAGCGAATAACATGGATAAATATTTTTATTAGCTGCATGAATTATTTCATATTGTCTCCTTGTCATATTGGCTTCCACAAAAATTGGTAATGCTTCCGATGGTGTGTGTTTTTTTATATTATTCGTCTGAATGGAATTGAAGTTTTCTCTATATTTGTTTGCCTTTTCCGGTGAGCAGCTAATATCTTTCATTATTCTAGACGCATCACAATGTCCTGCACCACGCTGACTCATTTGGGCAGCATAGGTTAGTTGTGCATAAGATATTTGGTCTCTCAAAGCTTTTGTTCTACGTCTCTTGCTTGGCGAACTCAACAACTCGAAATCTTTTGATGGTCGACCAGGCCTTTTTATTATACAGGTGGGTAAACTTATGATAGCATTGAGCCATAGATCATTGTGCTTCAAAAAACGTTCTTCTATGTAGTTAGCAGCTATCCATTTTGTTTAAAATGAAACTTAAAAGTATTTAAGACGTTTTTTAGTGAACTTTGTTCATTTTCAATACATTTTGTAATAATTTTGAGATGATCTTCTAAAAACACAAATTTGTCATCAATTTCTTTCATTGGGCATTGTTTCATAACATCGTAGAGTTCTTTTCTAGTCATCACTTTTAACCATTGGTTGGGATTCTGAAAAAAAAATGAAATAAATTTTTATTCAAAAGACAACGTTTTTGTCGTATTATTTAATCAAAATTAAATTTTAAAAAATAACTAATGTTTAAGTTACATAAAAAATCTTTTTTTGTAACTTAAACTTAAAAAGCAAAATTCGGCTTAATTCATATACGAAAACAATTTTGAATATAGTATTTACAAAAAAAAATCTAACAATTTTAGTCTCGAATATATATTTTAAAAAATCTCACTTTGTTAAGTAAAATGAAGAAACTATACATTTATTTTGTATGTACATACCTTCTTCTTCAACGTTCATCGTGATTTATTAAAGGTTTACAGCATACAAGCTTAAATAATACTTTTAAAAGTTGTGTTTGATAGGAAGCGTAAAAAACAAATACAATGAGCTCACGCGAAGTCCGAGTTTAAACTTTTTTTATACTTGGAAGGGGGAGTGGGGAACACTAAAATTGTTGTTTAGTGATGTAGCCTTTATAAATCTTTCATGATATATAGTTAATAGTATACTTTTACAAAATTTTTTTAATCGACTTTTGATCGACTATTACTTTGAAATACTCCACTGTGCGTCGGTTGGGAGGTTTTGGAGCACCCGCCGTACAATCCGATCTTGGCACCGAGTGACTATCACTTATTCCGATCAATGGAGCATTTTTTGAGAGGCAAGAAGTTCCGAAATGTTGATGAAATTCCTTCTCTAAAATCAGGAATAATAAAAACAGATATTTTAAATCACTTTCCAATATACTTCTCTTTGTCACAAAAATTAATAATTCAAAAATCTTATGTTATAAAAGAATTATCGATGAAACGTCTACTCAAAAATTTAAGGACTTGATATCGGCAAAAAATTGGCAAAAGGTCTACCAAGAATGTGACCAAGGAAACACAAACTCTGCGTACATTAACTTTATAAATTTATTTATCCTACAATATAATAAAAGTTTTCCAATTCAAGAAAAAGAAATAAAAACAAAATATTTAAATTGTCCGTGGATAACAAAATAATAAAATCCTCAAAACAAAAACAAAAACTATACGTAAAATACTTAAAAAATAGAAGCGAAGCAAACCTATCCCTCTACAAGCAATACAAAAACCTATTTGAAAAAATTAAAAAAAAACACAAAATTGTATACTATTTTTATCAAATACAAAAATTTAATGGTGACTTAAAGAAGACATGAGACATTGTGAAGGAAATTATTGGTAAAAGTAAATTTAATGTTATTATCGAAAGTTCAATGCCCAAAAAATACATTTAAAAGTTACTTAACAGGCTCACACTGCTCTTTAAATTTCAATGAAATAAATCAAGACGAACATGAAATAGCTATTAAATCACTTAAAAAAGTCCCCAGGAATCGATGATATCTCTTGCAAAGTAGTGTGAGATGTTTTTGAGGAGATACGTAATTCAATTTACCAAGTATTTAATTCATCAATTTCAACAGGTATTGTACCTGATAAACTAAAAATCTCTAAAATTATACCAATCTATAAATCAGGAGAAACCAATTCTTTAAACAATTATAGACCAATCTCTATCCTTTCGGTATTCTCAAAACTTCTACAACGAATAATCTATAATAAATTAAATGAATATTTAAAAACTAACAAAATTATCAATAAAGGTCAATATAGTTTTCAAAAGCTACACTCAGCTGAGCATGCAATCCTTGACCTCTTAAATAGGATAAGTAGATCATTTGAAAAAAAAATCACATTAGGGATCTTTATTGATTTGTCAAAGGCATTTGACACCGTCAACCATGAGATTTTACTAACAAAAATGAAAAACTATGGTATAAAAAATCAAGCTTTAAATTGGTTTAAAAACTACCTTAATAACAGACAACAGTGTGTTATTATAGATAGAAAAAGCAACTCAAATTTATTAAAAACAAAATGTGGTGTACCCCAAGGTTCCATTCTTGCTCCTCTTTTGTTTCTTATTTATGTAAACGATCTTCCAAACGCCTCTAATATCTTTAAAACTATAATGTTTGCCGACGATACAAACTTATTTTACTCGTCAAAGACAATTGAAGACCTCTATGAAAAAACAAATGCTGAACTAAGAGAAGTTAACATAAGATTCAAATCAAATAAACTGTCACTCAATATAGAAAAACTAAGTACATACAATTTCACTCTAATCAACAAATTAAAAAAGTACCCCTGAACCTACCAACAATTAATATAGAAAATATAACCATCAAAAGAGCTCTGAATACAAAGTTTTTAGGAGTTCTAATTGATGAACACATCTCCTGGAAACCCCACATAAACTACATAAACACAAAAATATCAAAGAACATAGGTTTACTTTACAAGACAAGACCATTTTTGTCACAAAAAAGTCTAAAACTTATCAACTTTTCATTCATACATAGCTATCTCATGTATGCCAATATAGCATGGGGCAGTACCCCCAAATCTTAAATTACAACCACTTTACTTACGTCAAAAACACGCTTCAAGATTAGTATACAGCAAAAACAAATTTACTCATGCTCAACCCCTACTGGACAAATGAACGCACTAAATATATTCCAAATAAATATTTTTCAAAATATACTTTATATATATAAATATAATAATGGTTCCAGAACATTTTACAGCACACTTTTATAAAAACAATATAAATAAATACAATACAAGAACAACAGGCAACTTTAAGATACTTTTTGAAACAACAAGACTCTCAAAATTCTCAATTACATATTGTGGTCCCTATGTATTTAACAAATTAGTTTCCAGAAACGAATCACTATTAAACTTAAACAATAGACACTCTCTGAAAAAAAAGCTAAAAACTACAATAATCAAATTAAACAACTGTAAGGAACTTTTTTAAATTTGAGTAAATAAATGTAACTTAACTTTTAATACAAATCGATAAAAAAAATAATATTAATAACAAGGTATATATGTAACACGTACATATATACCACGTATTTAACTGATTTTTTATGTGTATTACACGTCTAAGAAATATGTACTCGATGACAAGACTGACTTAAGTCTTCTGCGAGCTTCCTATGACTACAAATAAGTTCTTTTCATCAATCTTACACAAATTTTGTTTTTATCATATTTATACACTAACATTATTTTGAAATGTGGTAAATAAACTTATAGTGAAACATCTAAACTCTCCCCAAAAAATCCGCAGATTTATTTTTATTTATTGTATTTTTTATTTTAATTGGAGTAATTTAGAGATATATTTCTCGGATTATTTTTACTTACACGTTATTATATTGTTGTAATTGGTATTTATTTTATTCATGTCTCGGAGTTGTAAGCAACTAAATTTTTATTTACCTCGTATATTTCGAACCTTATACTTATGATTTAAATTTGTATATCTTTACTGCCAATCTGTGATTGGTTACTTGTAATTACTTTGTAGTTGTAAAATAAACATGTATAAAAAAAAAAAAAAAAATTGAGGAAAATCTACAAAATTTCTTTAATTCGAAGCGCCAAGAGTTTTACCGATCTAGAATCTACATGTTGCCGGATATGTGGTTGAGTTGCATCGATTCGGAAGGCGACTACTTCGACTATTAGTTGCTTTTTTTTTTTTTTTGAATAAATTTTATGCATAAATTAATAAGTTAGCCTTATGAACAAAAATGATCGAGAACTTTTCAGCCAACCTATTAAAGTACAATTAGTTGAAGACTTTATAAATTACATACTGAAAGATTTAGATAATTATAGTTATATAGGTATCGAAAGTGTTTACAAACAACTTGAGTAATTTTGACCTCAAGATTAGACCGGGTGAATAAAAAAGAGCATTTGCTTTTTCTCAGCGTTTTTGGAGTTATTGCTCAACTTTACGTGAATAAAAATTTGTTGAGGATACTGCCCTAAATTTAAGCAGTATTTATTAATTTTTTGAAGGGAGGAGCTGCGTTATATTGATACGTCAACTTTGAAGGAACTTTCCTGCTCCTGGCGACTATGCATTTAGTGATCTAATAAAGACGTTCAACAATCCTGTTTCCAGACTGATAACCGCAACATAATATCAGGGGTTTTATCTACTCATTGTTAGCATACTTTATTTATCAGTTTTAAAGTAAAATTCTGGCTGTTGTTAAATAGCATTTACCACGGAGGACCTTTCTCTCAGAATATTACTTCTAAATCTCTAAAATTTAGTTTCTATAACAACTACAATCATATTATAGTTGGTATAAATGTTATTTTAAAATCTTCATCAGATATGATGGGTGCAAATGATTCAATTTGTTGACTTAAATCATTGACTTCTTTAGTTGATAAATTTGTAGATTTTTTTAAAAGAACTTGTTTAATGGGGGGAAACAATTTATTTCACTTCATTGGATAAATCCTTTGTAAACCTCTGCTTATATAGCTTCTGCTCAGACCCATTTAATGATTATGAAAAGTTAGAAACAAGTTGAGATTTTGGGTATTTTTAGATTATCTGTAAAAAACATTCTTATTTTATTGAACGATGTAAAATAACGTTTCCATTATTACCACCCTGATTAACTAATTTGTTAGACAAGAATTTTAAAACGTCCTTCAAACTTTTTAAAATCAATAGTTTAAAAGAAGTTTAGAACGAAGTTATAGGGAAAAAAATATTAATTATTTTGTTAATTAACAAAATAAGTAATAATGTTTTATGTATCAATTGGTTCAAATTGATACAGATTTTTTGTATCAATTTGAACCAATCATACAAAAAGTTTGTTAAAATCACTACCTGTCACAGTTAGACCGGAGGAAGCACGTGCTTTTTTTTTTTTCTTTCCCCTGTATATCCGTTAGTTTTCACAGAGTTTTCTATGTGCTTTTCTATTTCAAGCTAAATTGGGTTAAACCATTTTCATAAACTTTTGTCTTTTGATTTTTTAGGCATAACTCTTACATAAAACCTTATTTTTCCTCTATTTTTGTTTTTAAGCATTTAATATTTGTCATACAATTTTTTTTTATTTTAAAAGATTTTTTATAATTATTTGTGATCCGTGACGACTTTAAACCCTAAAGTCACGAATTAACCTTATATCTACTAACTAATAATATACCTATAAACTAAATTATATCTACTAACTAATAATATACCTATACACTAAATTATATCTACTAACTAATAATATACCTATAAGCTAAATTATATCTACTAACTAATAATATACCTATAAGCTAAATTATATCTACTAACTAATAATATACCTATAAGCTAAATTATATCTACTTACTAATAATATACCTATAAGCTAAATTATATCTACTAACTAATAATATACCTATAAGCTAAATTATATCTACTAACTAATAATATACCTATAAACTAAATTATATCTACTAACTAATAATATACCTATAAACTAAATTATATCTACTAACTAATAATATACCTATAAACTAAATTATATCTACTAACTAATAATATACCTATAAACTAAATTATATCTACTAACTAATAATATACCTATAAACTAAATTATATCTACTAACTAATAATATACCTATAAACTAAATTATATCTACTAACTAATAATATACCTATAAACTAAATTATATCTACTAACTAATAATATACCTATAAACTAAATTATATCTACTAACTAATAATATACCTATAAACTAAATTATATCTACTAACTAATAATATACCTATAAACTAAATTATATCTACTAACTAATAATATACCTATAAACTAAATTAAATCTACTAACTAATAATATACCTATAAACTAAATTATATCTACTAACTAATAATATACCTATAAACTAAATTATATCTACTAACTAATAATATACCTATAAACTAAATTATATCTACTAACTAATAATATATCTATAAACTAAATTATATCTACTAACTAATAATATAAACTAAATTAGCGTCTGAAGAAGCTGTTGCTTCTTTCCAACGAAGCAGAGTTTTTGTTTTTGTTTTTTAAGAGATTTTAAAATTGTTCAAGTAAAAAAGTGTTTTGTAGACGTTTTCTTCTGTTGGTATATTTTAACTGCGGTAATATTGTTCATAAAAAAATAATAGTGAAATGAACAAAGATGTAACTTTTAATTATTGAGAAATTTATTGAAAACATTAACTTTTATGATATTGTGTATTGAAGTAGCCGTTGTTGTTGTTATTTTTATCCTTTTCAAGTTAATCAGTTTTAAATTAAGGTCATCTATCAAGGGCGGATCCAGCATTAAATAAATTTTAAATTTCATACAATAATTTCTTAGTGTTCAAAAGCTATGACTATTCAAAGTCTGAACCCCCTCAATTTGAGGGGGTTACAAATTTTATAAGGTCATAACTTTTGAACGCTAAGAGAATATTTTACAAAATTTAGAATTTATCAATGAATATATATTTATATAAGAATAGTAAAAAATGTTTTATTAACTTGTTGCTCTCATTTTTAGAGTAGTTGTGGTCAAAATTTTAGTGCTTTTTGTTCCCAGACTCCAATCACCGCAAGTTTTTGCAGAACATCCTTATTTGACATAAGTATTAACAGATTAATTTGTGGGGTTTGTCTGGAAGTTAGCTTAAACACAAAAAGATGCTGGATCCACCTCTGTCTATTAAAAAGTGTTATTTCTTTTCTTGAGTGTCTAATTTTAATATATCATTTACAAATACATTGAAACTTTCAACTTACTCAGAAGATAAGTGATAGCAACAACTTATAATTAAATTTTTTGGGTTATGATGTTGAACCGTTAAAACCTCTTTGTCGTCATCAGAATTACTTGTGTTTGCCCTTATAATTTTTCTGAAAAACTCATTAATAAGGTTAATGAACCTTCCTTTCTATTTTTACGTTTTAAAGAAGTTCTATTGAAACCTAGAGTTTAATTTACGTCATCAAAGCTGTACCAGGTTTCAGACTTGGAATTTAAACTAAAAATATTAAGATACTATTTTATATCATACAAAAATGTTATATATTTTGCATATATATATATATATATATATATATATATATATATATATATATATATATATATATATATATATATATATATATATATATATATATATATATATATATATATATATATTAGGTTCGTGGAAATCGCGATTTACGGAACCAATTTTTATGCTAAAATTTTGGTTCTCGTTTTTTAAACTCTTTTTTAGGCAGCGTGAGGCAGACGTAGTTTTGTGGAGTTTCTTTTTAGAAACATATATGCACATAGATACTTTTTGGAAAGAAGAAAAACTAATCTTGATTTTTTAAAGACTTTTATGCATGGTTACTAAACATTTTATGGGATATTTTGCTCCTGAATATTAGGTTGATGTTCTCTTATGAATTTGTGGTCGAAGAAATGTAGAGTCCGCTTTTTTTATAATAAAATAGTTTATTTCATGCATTTTCTATGCACATGCCAAATTTTAACGAAAAATAATTATAAGCAATTAGTTTAATTAGTGTTATACCAAGTGTACCACTTTTTTCAGGTAGCCTTAGGCAAACGGTTTTTTTAGGTGGTTTTTTTTAGAAACATATATAAACCTTGACAACTTTTGAAAAGAAGAAAGGTTTGGCTTAATTTTTATATAACTATTGTGTATCGCTACCATACTTTTATATGGAGTACTTTGCTGAGAATTTTGCATGAAAATTTGGTTGATGTTGTCACGTGGATTTGTAGTCGAAGAATTATAGAGTCCGCTTTTTTTATTGTTAAAATTGTTTGCTTCATGCATTTTCTATGAACATGCCAAATTTCAACGAAAAATATTTATAAGCAATTAGTCTAACTGGTGTTGGACTTTAGGTACCTAATTTCGGTTTTTCTGTTGTTGTTGTTTTTTTGGTAAGCGAAATCCGGGTGGGGCCGAAATCCGAATAAGGGGGCGATTCAAATAAAAATCTTATTTTGAATTATTTTGATTTATATTATTAGATTTAATTCAATCAGGACAAGCTTAATAAAATTGTTTTAGATGCACTAACAGATAGTAAGTTTAATTTTTGAGGAGGCTGAATAAGTGCGAATTTCATAACTGCGAATCTGCATAAGTGCGAAGCAGTTGCAAAGACTGGCATAAGTGCGAACTTGCACAAGCGCGAACTGGCATAAGTGCGCCGAAAGAATTTGCAAACATTGGCATAAGTGCGAACTGGCATAAGTGCGAACTGGCATATGTGCGAATCAATTGCAAAAACTGGCATAAGTGCGAACTGGCACAAGCGCGAACTGGCATAAGTGCGCCGAAAGAATTTGCAAACATTGGCATAAGTGCGAATTGGCATAAGTGCGAACTGGCATAAGTGCGAATTGGCATAAGTGCGAACTTGCCAATTCGCCACTTATGCCAATTTGCACTTATGCCAATGTTTGCAAATTCTTTCGGCGCACTTATGCTAATTCGCGCTTGTGCCAGTTCGCACTTATGCCAGTTTTTGCAGTTGGTTCGCACTTATGCCAGTTCGCACTTATGCCAATGTTTGCAAATTTTTTTGGCGCACTTATGTCAGTTCGTGCTTGTGCCAGTTCGCACTTATGCCAGTTTTTGCAATTGTTTCGTACTTATGCCAGTTCGCACTTATGCCAGTTCGCACTTATGCCAGTGTTTGCAAGTTCTTTTGGCGCACTTATGCCAGTTCGCGCTTGTGCTAGTTCGCACTTATGCCAGTGTTTGCAAGTTCTTTTGGCGCACTTATGCCAGTTCGCGCTTGTGCCAGTTCGCATTTATGCCAGTTCGCACTTATGCCAGTCGCACTTAAGCAGATTCGCAGTTATGAAATTCGCACTTATTCAGTCGCCCCAAATTTTTTTATTCGTAATAATAGTATTAACAAATATTTTTAAATAATGATTAATGTTAAAAGTTTTTTTATGGAACATAAAAAAAGAATAATGTTTCAGATTAAAACTGTTGTTATTCAATAGCAACAGTTATAATATTTTAAAACACTAACATTTAATATTTTAAAAACACTAAGAAGTTTTTTGTTAAGATTAAACTAATGAATGATGTAATATACTTATTTGTATGTGGTTTATAATAAACTATTAAACTATTAAATTGATTGTTAACTGTTCGTATCAGTAGACAATTTTATTAAGATATCACATATAAATAAAAATATTTCATACTTCATTAGTTTAATCTTAACAAAAAACTTCCTAGTGTTTTTAAAATATAACAAAAGATATCATTATTATTGTCTTTTATTATATTTGGATTATATACTTCTTTATCTGTGGATTAGTGTTTAAATCATTATACAAGCATATCTAATATTTATTTCTTGTTTAGATCCTAGCTGGCTTTTGTAGATTTTTTAAGATTTCATAAGTATAAATGACATAAATTTTGGGTTTATTCATGAAAAAAACATTTACATAATCACAAAGAGAAAATAGTATACAATAAGTAAATGTTAATAAACATTTATAATATCTTCCTAATTTAGAAACACTTAAAAAACTTAAGGTAATGTTTTTTACTTATTGTAGACTATCTTTATCTGTGCTTATTGTTTACATAAGTTTATAACTATTCCTAATGTTATCTTGTTGCTTATAAATATATTATCTTTATATTTTAATAGTTATATTTTATTTTCATTTTGTTAATATAGTTTTTGCACTTTAAGCGGAACAGCTTTGAAGATTGTTACATTTGTAACTTACTGTTGATAATTTCAAATTATTTTGTGTACAATTTTTTTGTTACTTTTAGTCGAATCTACACAGCCTATCGCTGGTAAGTTTGTATCAGTTCGTATATGTTAATGGTTATAAAATTTTCTAAAACTTTTTAATCTGTGAATAGATTTTAGAGATTACTAATTTTAAAGTCATTATTAGCAATATTTATTTTTTATTACAAATTTTGAATTTTAGTTGCATCTTCAACGAAATTGTCTTCAACGAATCGTAAGTTTGCCAATTATTACTTTTTAATATGTGTATATATTTTCGACGACTGAAATATAAATTTTTTATTAAATATTTTTTAACCTTAGTTCTTTCTACATTTGCTATAAGTGGTATGTTTACAAATTTTTACTTTTCAATATGTCTATGCATATCCTGGCAATTAAAGTATTTATTTTTAATTACAACTTTGAAATCATTAGTTACATATTCAGCAACTACTATGACTAGTAAGTTTAAAAAACTATTTGCAAACATGTACACTCCTTTCTTATCAGTTGGAAATTTTTATAAAAACTTTTTTTATCTTTAGTTCCATGTGCACAACTTTCTGCTGGTAAATTTATGATTTAGAAAAGTTTCTGAAAGATTATTGAATTTATGTTTCTATCAGGTAACCAAAAAAGTTCGTGCGGTTTTTCCGTATATAATAAAAACACACAAAACGACAAAAGTAAGTACATTTATTCATCAAAATAGTCACCATTAGCATCTAAAACCTTTTCCGAACGTAAAGCAAGCTTATTTATTCCACTTTTAAAAAACTCTCGGTCCTTTGAGTCTATAAAAGCTTTCAACTCCATTTCAACCGCGTCCTGGTCTCGGAACTGCTGTCCTTTTAAATGATTTCCCAGGGAAAGGAAAAAATGGAAATCAGGAGGGGAGAGGTCTGGCGAGTATGGTGGATGAGGCAAACTCTCCCAACCAAGGCTTTGGAGCTTGTCCTGAGTCACGTGAGCGGTGTGCGGTCTCGCGTTGTCGTGGAGAAGCAGAACTCCTCTCCTGTGCACCAGTGCAGGCTGCTTTACAAGCAACAGGTCGTGAACTCGTTGCAGCTGTGCTGAGTAGACCAGTCCAGTAATGGTTTGGCGTGTTGGGAGCAGCTCGTAATGCACCACACCAGCTGTAGTCCACCAAATGCAGAGCAAAACCTTCCGCTCGTGGAGATTGGGCTTGGGTGTCTTTGGGATGGGGTCATCGGGGGACAACCAATGGTAGCAACGCTTGGTATTGTTGTACACAATCCATTTTTCGTCGCATGTCAATAAACGATCAGGAAAAGGCTCAACATTGTGGCGTGATAAAAGTGATGTGCAGATCGTAAGCCGTTGCTTCTTGTTGTCGATCGACAATTTGTGCGGAACCCACCGACTCAGCTTCCACGCTTTCCCAATCGCATGCAGATGCAGGCGGATGGTTTCAACACTCACAGCAAACCTCACTGCAAGTTCTTGGCAAGTTTGGCTGGAGTCAGACTCGACAGCGTCCTTCAGTTCATCCTCATCAACCAACAATGGGCGTCCAGAACGCGGCAGGTCTTCGATGGACTCATCTCCCGAAGAGAATCGCTGAAACCACTTCTGTGCTGTGCGTTCACTTACTGTACCTTCTCCAAATGCTGTGCAGATGTTTTTGGCCGCTTGTGTTGCATTCCTTCCAAGTTTGAACTCGTAAAGTAAGCAAGATCGAATAATCGTTGGTTGGGTTGCCATCCTTTTTTTACACAAAACCTTTCCTGTAAGCTCGTGACAAGCCTACGCTATATATGCAGCAACTGCGCGTGACACACGCGTTCTATTACGCAACAAAGCTACTTGCCTTGTGCGATGTGGGTGTTGTAAAAAATGCTAAAAACAATTCAATTACCAAAAACCGCACGAACTTTTTTGGTTACCTAATATTTATATACACTATTTAATGCATTAGTAGTGTGTTATCTCTTAAAGTGCAATAGAACGAAATTTTTACTCTCGTTAACATTTTTTATGCCATCATTGATTAATATGTTGTTCATATTAATTATTAATATTATTAAGTATTAATATTATTCAGTCACTTTTACAATTAATTGTTTATATTAAATTTTATATTAAATTATTTTATATAAAGTTGTTTTATATTTAATTGTGTTATATTACCTAATAAAGCAGAACAGCTTTGACAATTGTTAAATTTGTAACTTACAGTTGACAATTTCAAATAATTTTGTGTAAAATTTTTTTGTTATTTTTAGTCAAATCTACACAGCCTATCACTGGTAAGTTTGTATCAGTTTGTATATGTTAATGATTATAGAGTATAGAATATTTCAAACGTTGATAAATATGAAGAGTATTTTGCATACTTATTTACTATTCTTGTTTTAGTTTATTTAAACTGTTTGTTTGACTTTGTTAATAGTTATTTGATTTTAAATTAGTTTACCTTATGTTTAAAGTTCCTAAAAATTATATTTGCATTATTGATGTTGAAATACTAGTTTCTTGTAACCGTTACTTGTTTATAGAAGGTATAAGATTTTTAAATTATTTGAAATTTTTTTGGTTTATATAATTTAGAACATTTTTTTACATTATTTATAATGTTGTTAATTTCTAATAAATTATTATATATTATTTCTTTGTTTAGGCAAATTGAATTGAAACTATAATATATTAAGTCTTTATATATACTTTTTAGAGGCATTTTAGGGTGGATACTCCAACTTGCATCTTGTAATGTGTAAGATTTGTGAAGTTATTTCTCCCTTTTCAAATTAACACAATTAAAAAATCTATTTTTCAATTTTTATTGACATTTTTTTCAAGTTTGAATAAGGTAGGGGGGTCATTGGGTGTGGCACACGCCCCTCCCTTAGTAAAATAATCTCAATAAACTCAACTTAAAACCTTTTTTCAAATATCTTTTAAATTTTTTTTTTAGGTTGGATAAGAATGGGCGGGTGGGGGGGGGGGGGGTGCGTTGGGCGTGGCACATGTCCCACCTCTAAAGTCAATTTATACACCACATGTATATGCTGTAAAATAAAAAAATGTAGTTTAAACTTTTTAACACAAAATATAATCAATGTTTTCAAGGTTATAATATTTGTAAGAAATTAACATTTCACTACGAGGGTGTTAAAACGTAACAAAAGACACCCACCCTTCAATCTATAATAAACCACTAATATTTGGAAATGGAATGGAAGCAAATTAGATTAACTTTTTATGTATAAAGATGACATATTTTATCAGAAAAACACTCTTTCGTGTGAAAAACTTGCATTTTTTAAGGTTACTATGGTGTTCCGGTACCCCTCTGGCCCTCTAGACACCCCTTTTTATCTATGGAGTTATGTAAACTTGTAACCTACTCTTACATCTAACTTTTGATACCAAGTTATAGGCATTTGGATAAGATTTGACAAAGTTATAACAATTTCAGTGGAAAAAAAAAAATTTTGGAACCGGTTTCTTCAATAAATCCATATATCGAAAATTTGCTAATAAAAATGTCATAACTTTTTTTTAAATTGTTCGTTTTTAATAATTTTTTCACCATTAAAATACTGTATTGAAGGGCTTTCGAATGATATATAACATTCTAGTATATGCTCAATTTAAAAAAATCAATCCACGTACCTATATATATATATATATATATATATATATATATATATATATATATATATATATATATATATATATATATATATATATATATATATATATATATATATATATATATATATATATATATATTAGGGTAGGCCACAGTCCCACAAATATTTTTCAAAGTATCAATTTTTCTAGTAGCAGTATAAAATATTGTTCCTTTTACTATAAAAATCATTTTTGTTATGAAAGTGTTTATGTCGCTCATCTCTAAGTTCTGCCGATATTCATTTTAAGTTTCAGTTATATGAATAAATCCAAAACACAAAACTTCCATTACTTCTGTTCCGTTTTTTAATTTGTTCGGCATAATATTTACTAATGACGGCATATTTCTATTGTATTTCATGTAAACAAACAATACACGCGACGCATTCTTAAAAATTATGTAAGCAACATTAAAAATAATGTAAGCAACATAATCTACTGCAGCATGCAGAAGTGTTTTATCTATTTTAACTAATTTGTTGTATTTTGATTCGAATTATTCTTTTTTTCTAAATATTTTGCATAAGTAACAGCCGCTAAATTATAAAGTTTACGTACAAAAAGAAATGTAATTAAAATTCTTTTTTATATAATTAAATACCATGAAATTTTACGATACTTAAAGATTTTTGATTTAAAATAAAATAACTTGTTATTTTCAAACAACATAGTTAGCTTAGATGTGTTTAAAGATAATTTAAAAAACAAGGTTAATAAAAAAAAACGAAGAAGCACGTATCATAACACTAATATATTTTTTAAAAAAGCAACTAAATTTATTAATTCTATAATTATATTCATCTTTCCATTCGTTTTTAAGAAATGAAGATGTTTTACGTTTTATTATTTTTCTAGCAGTCATAAAATTTAATTCATTTTAACATTTTAACATGGCATCGCATACACAAAAAAGAAAAGAGAATTTGTCTGTAAAAAATAATTTGACTGAGTCAATTAAAAAGAAATACTCAAAAGTATTGAAATCGACAAATGAAATATGGTTGGTTGGATATCCGCTGGCAGATATTAATACCAGTTCTCTGCCTACTACTAGAGATGTCTACAGATTTTTTAGGTTTATACTACTTAAAGATTTTTATAACTTAAATTTTTTATTTCCAAAAATAACTTTATTTTTCAATTTGAAAATAAACTTAAATTCATCTTCTGTTTTGCTTGTTAAGGTATCAATTAAAAATGATGAACAATTGGATTCAAGTGTTTTCTAAATGTACAATAGAATTAGGTACTAAAAGCAATATTTCAAAATTAAAATTAGCTGCAAAATTAACAATGAAAACCGTTAAAGTTTTTTGGGATAAAGCTGATATTCCTTGCAAGCAGGAAAAGTATATTATTGAAAGTATTATTAAGTTACATGATAAATGGAGAAGTCTTGCAAAGTCTAAACATGAATGTTTTTCAAGAAAAGATTTACTTATTCAAGGCTTTAGAAAAATAATGGATAATTTTTTTGATATTAGTTCTCCGAATTGGAAAGAATATGTTAAAAAAACCAGATCAAATTTAAATGCAGAAGAAGATATTCTCTGGTTTTCAACACTCAAAAGTGGAGTAAAAACCGGAGGACTAGGTGGAAAAGATAATTTGTTAAAATTGAGTGTCAAAAGAAAAATAGAGAAGGAGGAAAAAGAAAAATTGAAAATCGATAAAGAAAAGAAAAGAAAATTAAATGATAAAGAAATTGATTTCAGCGTTTATAAAAGTGATTGTGACTCAACTAAAGAATCATTTTTTGCTGCGTTTAGAGGTTCTATGTACTCAGATTCTCAGAGCTCTTCTAAAATTGATTATGAAGTAAATAATTTTGAATCTTCTACAGGTGTAATGGAAAATGTTGTATCAGATAATATCAATTTAATTTTGTCAAAAAAACTTTGTTTGTCATCCAATGATAAAAACAACTGCTGATAGATCTAAACTATCAAACGCACAGCTTATGATGAATGTTTCAGCAATCCTGCTTCTAGGTTACTTTTTGATTGATATTTAAATCACTAATCAGTTTCATGAGTTTTTTATTAGTGTGATTAGTTGATAAGAAAAATTATATTCTGTATTTTATAGGTGGGGTTAAAGCTAATGATGTACGTAAGCACGTAAGCATAATAGACAAATTATGGCAAGAAATATAATGGCAGAATTAAAAAAAAAAGTTAGATTAGATTATTTAACTCTTCACTGGGATGGGAAACTTATGAAGCAAGTATCTGGTAAAAAGTTTGACTATTTAACTGTTTTAGTAAGTGGTTTTCCAAACTGCGAGGAAGGTAAAATTTTATCTATTAAACCTATTCAGTCAGGCACAGGTCATTCTATATGTAAAGGAATCATAGAAGATTTAGAAAAATGGGATCTTAAAGATAATATTGTTGCCCAAGTTTTCGATACAACGGCTTGTAATACTGGAGTAAGAAACGGAGCGGCAACTCTTCTTGAAGAATGCAAATCTATAAAAACGCTTCTCTGGCTTGCATGTCGTCATCATGTTTTAGAATTAATCCTAGGGTCGTTTTGGAAAGCTTTATTTCAAAAAGAGACATCATCTGATGATAATATAGAGTTTAATAATTTTCAAAAAGAATGGCTTCACTCTAAAAAAATTCCCCTCAAACTTTCAAATAAATCCCTTGATCTTGAAAATTCATTCTTAAAAAAAAAAGCAAATGAAACTCGCAATTTCTTAGAGAAAGTATTGCACTCTAAGCATCACCCAAGAGACGATTACAAAGAGGCTGCAGAACTAGCAATTTTTCTATTAGGTGGAGAAGAGCCCAAGAAATGGAAAACATGTGGTGCTCACCATCATGCAAGATGGATGGCGCATTTGCTGTATGCACCAAAGATGTTAATATTTAAAAAAGATTAACCCGAATTTGATTTAAAAAACCTTTAAATCTTTTTGACTTTTAGCTCAGCCATTTACATTAAAGCTTGGTTAGAAGCGTCAAAGGCTTGCAATGCACCAATTAATGATATAGAATTATTTAATGATCTAGAAGCACTTAAAGGTATACCAAACTTCGGTGGACCTGCTGAAAAAGCCCAATATGTCTTAAGCAGACACTCTTGGTATCTAACCGAGCAGGTGTCTGTATTAAGTTTATTTTCAAATAAATTTTCTCTAAATGATAAAGATAAAATTGCAAAAAAAATGCTAGAATACGGAAAACCACTTGGTATCAATTGCGGTAAACCAACTCTTCCAGTGATTAGAAAAAATTCCGATATTTTATCTTATATTGGGAACAAGTCTTGGTTGATTTTTCATAATTTAAAAGATGATGGAAAATGGCTTAAAATTCCTTCTTCAGAATGGGACGACAATGCCTATTATTTGAAAATGAAGCTGTTTATGAAAACTCTAAAAGTGACTAATGACGCAGCCGAGAGAGGAATTAAGTTGTGTTCTGATTATCTCCAAATACTTACAAAGGTAAACCGTGAAATTAGTTGAGAACAAATTATGAATAAAAATCTAAACAATCATACAAATCTACTTTTAGAATAAATTATAGATAAATAATATTTCTTATCTTTAGGACGAGGCTGTACGAAACGAAGTTTTTAACGTGGTTGAAAATCACAGAAAAGTTGTAGGCAATTTTAATAAGAAGCAATTATTCGTTGATTTAGCTGAGTATAAATAATAACTACTTTTTCATTAGCTTTTCTGTTTTTAATTAGACCCCAAAAAAATTCCAAATAAAATAACTCTTCTGTAATCCAGGCAATATATGATTTAAAAAGGGGTTATAAAAGAAGTTGTTACTTGTATTGTGGTAAACCCTCCCCATATGGGGGAGGGGTGTTGAAAGTGTCACCAAATATCACATGGAAAGGGTGGTTAGCTACAATGTGACGTGAAAAAAACCTTTTAATTACAATTCTTATTATAGCGGAATCAGTAAATTTTTAGCAAAAAATTACTTAGAGATATATCTTTTTTAACAATAATAGCACTGCGCATAAAAGAGGGGGCGGGGGAGGAGTTGATAAACAAGTAACACAAAATTATACATGGGGGAAGTCCAAAAAGGTTCAAAAACGTGTTGCCTATTAAATGAACAGCCTCAAATAACAAATATTTTCTATAGATATAAAAATTTTAATCTTTTTTCACTTTCCTACAAAATCCTTATTTTGACATATTTTAGACTAAAAATGAAAATAATCAAATCAAATTCGGCAGCGCTCAATGATATTTTTTTCCAAATTTTTTTTTATAGTTTGTATTCATATGTGAAAAGGATCAGGTTTTTTTGCAGACATGTTAAATTTTCAAAATTTTTTGTTTTTGGCCTACCCTAACATATATATATATATATATTTTTTTTTTTTTTTTTTTTTTTTTTTTTTTCATTTTCGCTTCCAACAAGGCTGCAAGCAGCCACTAATTAAAGTTGGAAGTTACTGTAAGAGAAAAGATGAAGATTGTAGAGCAAGATAACGATTGACGGACGATTTAAAAGATTGCAAATTATATGAATCAGGAAAGCAAGATGAAGGAAGCGAATTCCAAAGAACTGATGTTCGAGGAAAAAAACTAGACGAATAAGCGTTTTTGGAGCACTTAGGAACAGTCACAGAAAAAGGATGACACTTAATTGAATGACGAGTAACACGAGAATGAATTTTAGTAGATGGCACAAGAGACGCTAGCTCTTTAGAGCAGTGCCCATTATAGTATTTGTAGAAAAGAGAAAGAGAAGCAACATTACGACGATGTGATAATGGTTGGAGGTTGGCTGCAAGAGCAGGTCCAACTATGTTTACAATGCGTTTTTGCACCTTGTCTAAAAGAGAAAGGGCATCATTAGAAGATCCGCCCCAGATATGGCAACAGTATTCCATACAAGGCAGGATTTGGGATTTATAGAGATAGAGAATAGAATCCAGAGTAAGAAAGTGGCGAGCTCGATAAAGAGATGCAACCTTAGCAAATGTTAATTTTGCAACCGATTTGATATATGGTTTCCAAGAAAGATTCGAAGTAAGAGTTAATCCAAGAAGATGAAGAGTAGGTGACTCATCGAGTACATCACCGTTCATAAATATAGGAAGATCTAAATTATTGCGATAACGATTGGCTGAAAAAAATTGAGTTTTATCTGAATTAAAGTTCACCAGCCACTGTGAGCCCCATGCTGTAGCAGAAGTGAGATCCTTTTCAAGCTCAAATGCCCCCTCCAAGCAATCAGAAGGTGTTGGTTTCTTATCACGACAAGAATAAATGGTTGTATCATCAGCAAACAATGCCACCTTAGATGTGAGAATATCTGGAAGATCGTTAATGTAAATTAAAAAAAGTATAGGGCCAAGGATAGAACCTTGAGGAACCCCTGAAGTTACAGAATAAGAAGAAGAGTGTTGTCCATCGAGGACAACTTTTATGCTACGATTGGAAAGGAAAGATTCAATGATCTTAAAGATGTTGCCGGATACACCATAAGAAGAAAGCTTATGGAGAAGACCAGCATGCCAAACTTTATCAAACGCTTTTGAAATGTCAAGAGCGATGGCCTTAACCTCTCCACCTTCATCTAATGCATGATAAAACCTGTCAGTTATTACTGTTAGCAAATCAGCTGTAAAACGAGAAGATCGAAATCCATATTGATGGTCAGAGAGTAAGTTATTAGATTCAAGATGAGAAATTAAGTGTTTGTTAATTAAAGATTCAAAAACCTTGCTTATGATAGGAAGAAGACTTATGGGACGGTAGTCAGACAAATCAGATCGCTCCCCAGAATTTTTGAAGATAGGGATAACAGATGCGGCTTTCCAGCAGGCTGGAAAACAAGACTCTGATAAGCACTTGTTGAATAGTTTTGAGAGTATAGACGACAGCTCTTGAGAACACTTCTGCAAGACAATAACAGGTATGTTGTCTGGGCCACAAGCTGTGGAAGAGTCTAGGCAGGAAATCACTTTAGATACAGATGCTGGAGTGATATGAATGTCAAGCAATGGATCAACCTGCTTGTTAGCAATATCAGGTAGAACGCAATTAGTGGAATCAAGAGATGATATTGATGAAAAGTTTTTAGCAAACAGTTCGGCTTTGTCTTTAGGTGAGGTGACAAAGTCTGAACTGTACAAGAGAGGTGGAATTATAGATTTGCCCTTATTATTGATATTATTAAAGATTCTCCAGAAGTCACAAGAGCCTAATTTTTGAGATGAGATACGTGATTTCATGACCTGAGAATAGCGGGTTTTGGCGTTAGACAAAACCTTTTTACAATTGTTTCTAGCAGTAATAAACAGACGTCTGTTTTCTGGAGAATTGTTTTGCTGATAAATATGGAAGTAACGGTTTCGATTGGCAATCGCAGCAGCACAGTGTGAGGAAAACCATGGAGGAGAGTGAGGTTTGACTTGGAATTGTCGAGAGGGAATAAAAGATTCCATGCCTGCCTGAATCCACGAAGTTATGTAAGAAGCACATTTGTCGACAGGAAGTTGAAAGATTTCAACCCAAGGGCCATCACGAAGAAAATCACGGAAACAATCCCAGTCAGCTTTACTGTAGTTGTAAGAGGTTCGATAATAGGGGGATTCAGGTGATGAAGAAGAATGAGATATTAGTTTTAGAGAGATCAAACTGTGATCAGAAGCACCTAAGGGTGAATGTGGAGAAACTGAGCACTGACTAGGATCAGAAACAAGACATAAGTCAAGTAGAGAAGGTAAATGATTAGGGTTGTCAGGAAAGCGAGTTGGAAAGTTGACTATTTGAGTTAGGGATTGAGAAAGGCAAAAGTTTTGGGCTTTAATGCCTGCAGAGTCACTGACACTAGAGCCAAGCCATTCAGAGTGGTGAGCATTAAAGTCACCGACAACAACTATATTAGCTGATGGATAAAGAGAGAGGGCTTGGTCAATATGATCGGAAATAACATCAAAAAGAGTGCAGTCTTGAGATGAAGGAGAGCGATATAGAACAAAGAGAAAGGCAATAGAGTGAAGTGGTGCTAAACGAAAGCACATGAAAGAATAGTCTGTGGATTCAAACCTAGTTTCACGACAAACAGGTGAATTCTTACGAATGTAAATGCCCAGGCCAAGCATGTGACTATTGGAGTCTATACGAATCAGAGGAAGATAACCATCAACACTAAGATCACAAGATGAGACAGCCGAACTCAAATTAGTCTCACAAAGAGCAAGTAGGTCTGGTGAACATTGCAAGAGATAAGACTCAACAGAAGAAAAGTTACTTCGAAGACCACGAATATTAGTGAATGATAGGTTTAGAGAACTTGGTGATGATGATGGTTTTTTGTGTTTTATAGTTTTTGGTACTTTATTCATTTTTAAATTAGATTGAAGAACTTGACTCAAAGCATAGATAGTACTCAGGACACCGTTTAATAGCCCAAGCAATTGCCTCATTACTACTAATAAACCCTAAGCCGTAACAAAGGGCTCCAAATGTGGCCTCCGCAATGCACACCAAAAGTACAAACAGGGACACCATCCATGCGCAACATGGCACTGTTAATACTTTGATATTTTTCAGCTGTTGATGGAATCAGCCTCTCTGAGAGCTACCACAGAGTTCGGGAAACCTGACTACCAGCCGGCCTCAGAACCATAAAACTGAGTTTTAGAGCTGTACCCTCATAAGGAGATAATAGAATGAGTTGCCTAGTCATAAAAACAGTGACACAAGCAAACCCATGCATTGAGTCAAGAAGATCCAGCATTCAACATCCTAAACTGGAAACAATGTATTAAAAATACATCTGCGCCAGCCTAATAGATGAGGAAGGGGTGCGAGGCTGGTCAACAGATAGAATCTGTTTACCCCTTAAGTCTTTGCCTAGGAGGCCTTCTACAAGACAGTAGCTGGGTGCATTTAACATCTGCCCAAGATGAGTATTTTTATCGAGACACCATCTCTAGCCTTTACTCAACCAAGAGCCAGAAGGCAGGGGGTGTTTTAAATCGGAGTTGGCATCTCCTAGCCTTTGCCTAAAAAGGCGTATCCTACAAGGCAGCAGGACATGAAGCAGATTGTACTGGGTTACATGTTACCAGTAGCAGGATAACCTGATCTGACAAAATATATATATATATATATATATATATATATATATATATATATATATATATATATATATATATATATATTTATATATATATATATATATATATATATATATATATATATATATATATATATATATATATATATATATATATATATATATATATATATATATATATATATAAAGACATTCCTTGATAAACAAAGATAACGTTCAAACTTCAAATTAGATATGATCATAACTAATTTGATTCATATCTAATTTATATTATGAGTATGATATGAAATACTATGTGAAAACTTTATTTTCTTTCGCCATTTTATTTCTAAATTAAATATAAAATCTATATCTTATTTTATTATTTACTGAAAATTGTTTTAATAAAACAAATTCTTTTAAATCTATAATTTTTTTAATTATATTTTTACTATAAAATATCTAGGTTTATAATATCAATTTATGACATAAGTCAAATATTGCTAATATATGTAAAAAAATATATATTTAAATAGCACAGGTCAACAATAAAAATTTTTTTTTCTGGTGCCTAGCAAACAATTTGTTTTTTGTATAGCATTTCTCATTTTGATTTCAAATATGCAACTCTTTTTTTACCATCACGTCAAGTTGTAAAGATATTTAGGTTCAAATCTTAAGTATTTAGGGTAAAGTCCCTAATATTGTCGAAAAAAAAGTTATTCAAAAGTATGTCAACCTGGGTCTCAAAAGAAGCGTATTTTCATAGAGATTTTAGAAAACATAAATATTTTTCCTTAAAATTTATTGACAAAAAAATTATGTGAAAAAATGCTAAAGACTCTTAAAAAAATTTCGACAGAATGTTATTCAGCAATAATACAAAAAATACTTATTTTCATTACAAATAAGTAACATTTTTAAAATCTCTATGAAAATACGCTTCTTTTGGGACCCAGGTTGACATACTTTTGGATAACTTTTTTTTCGACAATATTAGGGACTTTACTCTAAATTCTTAAGATTTGAACCTAAATATCTTTACAACTTGACGTGATATATATACATGGGATTTTTTACAAGGGAGGGGGGGTGAGGGCAAAACAAAATTAAACAGTGATATTTCAAAAACTGTATAAATGCATTAATTAATCAAGTCATTTTATTAGACCAGCGACAACAGAAAATTAAAGAAAATGTGAAAATATAAACACAAGAATTAAATCATTATCATTCAGTAAATAGAAATTGTAGTCGTCGGCGTTCACTGCCAAACTTATTTACAATTTGTTCCATAAATTCAGATTATCTGGAACGTATTTTTTCACGATGCACGCTCAGAGTGCAAAGCCCAGACAAACGCTCATTGAACATGGTTAATCGTAGCTAAGTCTTCACGCGCCGCAGTGTACTAAATGATCTTTCTACAGTACATGTTGTTAGTGGCAGTGTTATTAAAATGAGCAAAGCTTCACGAACTGCAGGTTAGAACACAGTCCTTGGTAGTAAATCTGTGAATTCGTTTAATGTGTTTTGAAAAGATTGAATGGCCCAAAAATCAACCCAAATTACACTATCGAGTTCAAAGTAATCAATTTTGTATACGTCATTGACAGTTGACATTTTCTCAATGATTTTTTCACGAGTTAAAGTTCTCACCTTTGCAGGGTGAAGAAAACGAAGGTTAAATTGAGCAATTTTATCTTCTGAGAACCGCGTTTGAAGCGAATCGATTAATTAATCGAAATAAGGGATATACATAGCCTGGCGAAAATATTCCTCGACATCTGTATCCGTTGCTCCACAATTGTTTCGGTATAACTGCCTTGAACATTGCCTTGGTGGTGTTAGTTGAATGTTTAACTTTCCAGACATTACTCTCTTGTAGATATCTGCACTGAAATACATATCTGCCTTATTACGGTGTAGATTTATAACCAAGAGCAATTCGTGAATGTGTCTCTGTACTTGTATAAGGTCTAGTTGAATAGCTTGAAGTACTTGAGTACAGGGCTCCAGGAAAGCTGATTAAAATGAAATGATAATTATTTCAAATAAAAAAGCTGTTGAGCTGGATGCTAACAACAACTGATGTGCCACATCCAACTTGGTAAATATTTGGTCAAAATTATCACAAAACACTCGAATGCTCTTATACTTTGCAGTCCATCGAGTCTCACAGAGAAGAGGAACGTTGGGTACCATTGACCTTCTCCTAGGACTTTCACGGAAAAACGCAATAATTGACTTGATAGTACCAATTGTATTGTGAATTTATGGAAGTGTACTCAGATCATTTACAACCAAGTTCAGTCTATGTGATGAGCGGTGAACAAAGCCACCTTTGGACATTTCATTCGATTCTTGATTGGACGCCGTTATCTTTTCCTGTCATGGTTGAGCAACCATCGTATCCCTGACCTAACAGACAATCTAAATTGAGACCTAATAATAAACACTTGCTTAATATGGCATCGGAAATTGAAGCTGCAGACATCGTTCAGTGGAACAAATCCAAGGAATTCTTCCCGAATCATTTGCTCTTTTGTTGGGTAGACAAAGCGTATTCCAATGGATAATTGTTCTGTCCCTAAAATATTGGCTGTTTCATCAGCAAATACTGAGAATCCAATGGAGTTATTTGCAGCTGATACAATTTCATTTACCAGAATCTGTTCAGATATTTTGATCAATTCTTTTTCGGTTTGATGTGATTTATATTTTGCATTCTTTGCAGCAGGATTAAGGTGATTTTTTATAATCTTATCACCAGCCTCAATTCGAAAGTTTAATAGCTGATGTATATTTCCTTTACTTCCTTCCTACCCTCGGAGAGCAAAATCATTTGTTCCACATAACAAAATTGTTGAAAGGATAGAAAAGTGCTTCTGTCTGTTTGCTTCAACAATGCGTTTTATAGAATCATCAAGCTGACATACAATTTCCTTGTTTGGATTTCTTCTCATTGCCATGAAGTTTTCAGCATCTTGTTGAGAACACATATGCCATGCATGCCATGACGATGACATGTGATTTCGAGCACATTTGTTGAAATCCTTATATTTTCTAAAGGCTGTCGTAATAAATGCGCCTTGAAAATCTCGATGTACTTTTTGTAGGAAAAGAATGCAATATATACAAACGATACCTTTTAGTTTTGAAGAGTACGCCAGCCAAGGAGCATATTGAACCAAACATGCATGTCTAAACCGTCCCTTTCCGGCTTCATGTTCTAGCACATCTTATAGCCTCATGAAATCATAAGTTTCATGAGGCTTTATTGGTTCGGTTAGTATATGATACTTGAGATCATCATTTATTCTAGTTGTTGCCTGAATATAAAGTCCAACATCGAAAACTGAGTTATCGTTATCATTTTTACATTCTGATGATTTATCTGCAATCATAATTTCTGCAAGTTAATGCAAGTTAATCAAATTAAATATATATAGTTATAATAATCAATATTTAGCTAGCAAAAAACACAATTGTGTTTTTAACTTAACTTTTTAACTATTAACTATTTTTTTTTTTTAAATATTAACTTAAGTTAATAGTATTATTAAAATGAATATAACACAATAAATTGGAAAAAATAAATAGAAATACAATATAAACAAGAAACATTTTGCCAACAAACAAAATAAAAAAGCATATAAACGTAAATGAAACTGACACATTAAAAAATAATTTAAAAAAAATTGATCACTGTATCCAATTCTTTCTTCGTAAGTTCGAAGTTTATTTGCTTGCGTAACAACTTTGTTATTGAAATTTGATTTCTTTTTTTTTTTAATTATAATTATAATTATTATTTCCATTATTTTCATATTTTTTTTTCCTCTTTTCTCCTTTACCTATTGTTTTTTTCTATTTATTCCTTTTTTATTTTTCTATGATCTATTTCTATCATATTTTTTTTTAAACTTTCATTCAAACATCATTTTTTTAAAATATAAAATATGCCTTTATAAAAAAGCTTCCGCCATCGTGGAAGTCATTGCGTTTAATAGTAATATTTCATTTAAACTGTAGTCATATACATTACGGTAAGTAAACTATAAATGAGTTAAATTGATGAAATATCGAAATAAAATTTTTTAACAGTTAAAAGAAATTTTGTGGATATTATAATTTGTTATTTTGCTTTTCGGAGAGGAAGGGGGAGGACAACTGCCCCCCCCTGCCTGCCGGCACCCATATATATATATATATATATATATATATATATATATATATATATATATATATATATATATATATATATATATATATATATATATATATATATTAGGGAGTTTTGTCACGTGACATTTTATCGCGGAAAAAAATCGTTAATATATTTTTGAAAAACTTCGTCCAAAAAACGCCAGAAATGATTTTATGTAGGTGTTGAAGAATAAAAACCCACCCATGAAAATAAATAGTATATACGTACATGTAGATGTTTTTTTTTAGAAAAGGTTGTACTACAATAATTTGTTTGGGGACGACGTTTTGGTTTAGAATTGATAAAGTTATTTAGTTTTAAATCTTTCAGTTTTGTTAAAATACAAGTAAGTTAAAATAATTCTTTGATGTGCAGATCGTAAGCAACGGCTTACGATCTGCACATCACTCTTATCACCCCACAATGTTGAGCCTTTTCTTGATCGTTTATTGACATGCGACGAAAAATGGATTGTGTACAACAATACCAAGCGTTGCTACCATTGGTTGTCCCCCGATGACCCCATCCCAAAGACACCCAAGCCCAATCTTTTTTTTTTTTTTTTTTTTTTTTTTTTTTGTTATTCACCTCCTCAAGGCCATGAAGGCCACTACAGATGAGGAGGCTACTCAATAGTGGTTATAACCCTCTCTCAACTCTATAACTCCGAAACACAAACCTCGACGAACAAGGCCGCTGCGCGGAGAAACAAGTTGAGCGCGGTACTACCAGGGACGTGGTGGGGATCGAACTCAGAACCTCCACGAGCGGAAGGTTTTGCTCTGCATTTGGTGGACTACAGCTGGTGTGGTGCATTACGAGCTGCTCCCAACACGCCAAACCATTACTGGACTGGTCTACTCAGCACAGCTGCAACGAGTTCACAACCTGTTGCTTGTAAAGCAGCCTGCACTGGTGCACAGGAGAGGAGTTCTGCTTCTCCACGACAACGCGAGACCGCACACCGCTCACGTGACTCAGGACAAGCTCCAAAGCCTTGGTTGGGAGAGTTTGCCTCATCCACCATACTCGCCAGACCTCTCCCCTCCTGATTTCCATTTTTTCCTTTCCCTGGGAAATCATTTAAAAGGACAGCAGTTCCGAGACCAGGACGCGGTTGAAATGGAGTTGAAAGCTTTTATAGACTCAAAGGACCGAGAGTTTTTTAGAAGTGGAATAAATAAGCTTGCTTTACGTTCGGAAAAGGTTTTAGATGCTAATGGTGACTATTTTGATGAATAAATGTACTTACTTTTGTCGTTTTGTGTGTTTTTATTATATACGGAAAAACCGCACGAACTTTTTTGGTTACCTGATATATATATATATATATATATATATATATATATATATATATATATATATATATATATATATATATATATATATATATATATATATATATATATATGTACACATATATATATATATATATATAATATATATATATATATATATATATATATATATATATATATATATATATATATATATATATATATATATGTATATATATATATATATATATATATATATATATATATATATATATATATGTATATATATATATGTATTTTGCATTTATGCATGACTATATTACTTAGTAAGAAATTTAGTAAGAATTTATGAACGTATAATTAAAAAAAATTTTCTTTACAGTCGTAAAAGTTCGTTGAAAAACTTGAAAATACTCCATATTTTTAAGTAAAGTTGCAGATGCGCAGTTCGTGGTTTTTAGCTTGGAAAAAGCCTTTTAAAAGGTTTTTTTAAGGTTCCTCAAAATATTTAATCAAATGATAAAAAACTCATATTAAAAAATTTTTTGAACATTTTACTGAAACAAACGTCGCTCACGTTTACCAAACGTTTAAAAAACGTACTTGTGCCCACTGGGATATACTCGACTAGATTATTTATTTACTAGTCGAGAAGGAGACATCGTAATAGCAGAGCTAATCGAGACGAGTTCCCTTCGTACCGAAGTACAACTTATAAGCTGAGTAGGCTGAGCCGAGATTTGAACCTCCAATTCTGCTGCTACGGCCAATAATTAATCAGGATTTGACACCTCGTGTCAAATTCTGATTAATTATTAAGCGCAGCAAGCTAACCACTTTAGCCACTAAGGCACACTAATCTGCAAGTTTTTAATAATATTCAATAAATAAAAACGGAATAACTTTATAAAACGGCAAATAAATGCTATAGTATTTATTGATTTATATATAAATCAAAATTAAAGAGATTTTACCACCATGCAATTTTAAATAAAAGTAAAACTTTATAAAAATAAAAATATCTATATAACTTCAAAACTATTTTATTTTTTATTTTAAAAAACCAAAAAAGAATCAAAAAAAAAAAAAAAGTGCGTAAGTGCAATGATTTGAACCACGATATTTCGAGCAGCCGTTGCGGAGTGGTTAGAGTTTTATCAGAACCCAGAGGTCCGAGGTTCGACGCCAGCGCTAACCCAACAAGCGATATTGGTATGGAGGGAGGTGTGAACTTCTTGTTAAATGCTCCCGCAGTGCTCTGTGATAAGACCGTTTGAACTTCTGGGAGCACCTAAAATAACTACAAATGAAATATATATATATATTTTATTTAAGAACCTGCGAGCTAACCACTTTGACAATTAGGACTTTTTGTTTGGAAAATGTTTTAACATAATTTAATAAACAAAAGACTTTATAAAACATAAAATAAATGTTGTAAAACCAAACCAAGGTGATGTTGCCGCAATGCAATTTTAAAGTAAAAGTAAAACTGTAAACTTGATTTTAACATTACGTAGTTTGAAGTTTACATAAGTTAGATATTTGGATACACACTCGTTCATATTTTCTTATAAGAAAAAATGTTGCGACTCTTTCTCATTATTAACTTGGGTGTAATGGCTGCCGTGAGTTTGGTGTCAAACTCGGTAGTTTATCAATACCTTCCCAATACCTTGATAGAATACCAAAATGATTACCCTGATCAGGGCCGTCATGAAAAGATTTTAATGAGGGGATGTCATATCTGTTTTTGCTGACTAAAGCCAAAAAAATTTTCTTTGCCCGACTAACTTATCTACAAAAAAAAAAAAATGTCCTTGTTGTCCGACATTTGTCGACTACCAACTATAGATTCCATTTTGCCGACTCCAGTGTCCGATTTTCCGACTAATAAAACTTGTAGGGGGGCTTCCTAGCAAACTCACCATGCTTAGCCCATGCACGGTCTACCATCGGCGACATTAGTGTCCCACCATCACCCAACAAGCATGGTCCAATCCAAGTCTTGTTCACCATTTAAGACATGATCCATGCATGGCAGCCGTTTTTCGAACGGCGTTTAGCCAATGCTTTGCTATTGGCTTTTTTATGCTTTTTTGGTTCATTTTGGTTGTTTTTAACATTTATTGCTATTTTTATAAATAACCAATACTTAAATAAACGCGAGATTTTAACTCAGAGACTTTTGGGAGACAAATGCAAGATTTTAAATTAATGATTTTAAAGTAAAACAAGTCAGAAAAAAAAAGGTGAAGCGGGGTGATGTTTTCCTACTTAAAAAAGTCGCATGGCTAATATAAAATGGAATGTGGAGTATTTTAAACTATAAATACACAGTTATTTTGATAATGCGTTTTATATTACCAAAATATTTTTATTTCAATAAAATAGCCTTGCAATACAATGCATATAAAAGTTAAAGGTTAGCTTTTATATGCATTTACGATTAAACTTCTACCATCATTTCAATTTGATGCTTGCAAGAACTAACGTTCGGTACTTCTCGATATCTATATTTTTCTGCCTGTCAAGCTGATAGATTAAACGATTTTAGAAATAACGTTTTACATCCAATTCAAAATCAATTTTTTACATCCCCCACAAGACATCGGAAGTTCAAGTAATGGATTGCTCAAGTGTTGCGCAAAGTTTTTACTAACAAACTGTTTTTTTTCTTAATGGGGTTCACACAATTTATTAGACAATCACTAAGGAATAATTCTACAAAATTTATTAATTTACGGCTTATTGTACTTATCCCGCAAGAAATTTGTTTTAAAACAACCCAGATATTGCGTAACATGATTTAGTTTGGTTACTCTTATTCCAATACATTTCAAACATTATAATATCGATACTTTCGTTCCATTATGAATTTAATATTGTGAAATTGCATTTAAGGAAGTCATTATGTTTTAATTTTCTTGAGACAACAATAGTTCTTAAAAACATGCCGCAACGTTAATAAGTTTAATTTACAACGTTTTAAATGAACCTTATTCTCTATTATTTTAATGTTGCAAAGTATATATTTAAACGTATAGTCAATAACAGCGCTTCTTTTACAAGCTTCAGTCTTGTATTAAACCACGACAATGACTCCCATACTAAAGAAGATTGGTAGACCTAGTAAAAGTTTTGGAAATAATGTATCTATTGATGCAGAAGAGTTAGTACTTAGATCAGGAAAAAAATTTCACTACATTCGATACAAGTTTCAGCTGTTGCTATAAACAAAAATATTGCAGATAAAAAAAGCAGACGTTTTTCTCGTTTAAATCATTGAATTGTTGGTTTTTTCTTAGAAAACTCTAAAGGAGAAAAGCTACCGTTAAATAGAGCTATATTGCAAAAACATCTTTTTGAGAGAGAAAACAATCCTAGAAAAGAAATATGACTCATTGCAAATCATCTAGTTAGCAAAATTGTTAAAAATTTTAGGTTACCTGCTCGTATTCCAATGAAGCATAACAAGAAGGACTGTGCTGATCAGATTGTCCGTTTGATAAAAGAATATGAGACACTGAAAAAAATTCCTGAAAGCAGAAGACAAGAAAAAAAAGTAAAGCAAAAAACTACATCCTTTACAATTAAACTGGACAGTCTGTTTGATATATCTTACCTGCAGACACTTACACATTGCTGAAACACTGGTAACGAAGAGTGGCTTATTGACTGGGAATTTCTAAAAAGCCACCGAAAGTTTCCTCAATTGGGCTCAATGGCTGGAGTTGAAAAAATATTTCCTGAAAAAGAGCGACAACGCTACATCAAACTACAGTATCAGGAAAGAAAAGAAAGGAATTGCTTCATATTAAGAAACAGCAACTCAAATTAATCATTACTGATAATAATGAAGTCAACAAGGGCGACGAGTTTTCTTCAGATATTACGGAAGAAGATGAAAGAGGTAAAAGTTTTTCAGTGAAAGAGAAAAAAAACATCATTGCAAATCAGCGATAACAATAAAAATTTCAAAATGAGAACTATTAAAAGAAACGTGTACAGTTGCTAATGGATTCGGTTTTACTAATAAAACAACAGCTACGTATTTGGGACTTTAGACTTTAGCATTAGGTGAAGCAACTTTAAATGGTGTCACACTTTCTAAATCATCAGTCCATAGAGCAAGATCAGCTAACAGAATTGAAGAAACTTGGATTCCACCTAAATGTTTGGAAATTCATTGGGATGGAAAAACTTTCAAACAAGCTACTGGAAAAAAGGTGGAGCGACTTGCTGTATATGCAGGGCCACCTCCTAAATTGCTAGGTACTCCTAAAATTGCTGACGGAATTAGTCAAACGCAATGTTGTTCAGTGATAAACCTAGTTAATAAATGGAAATTAAAAGCATCTGATGTTGCACTTGTCTATGATACAACATCTGCAAACAGTGGATCATATAATGAAGCTGCAATTCTAATTGAGAAGCAAATTGGTCGTTCTCTACTCCAACTTGAATGTAGACATCATACTCCAGAGCTCTTTATAAAAGCAACATCCAATGCTATTTGTGGTCCAAACAAATCACCAAGAGTTCAGTTGTTTGTAAGGTTCAAAGAAGAATTTCATAACTTTAACAAGAATATAAAAGAACTTAGAGTGTGGGACTGGCCTCATGATGAAAATAGTTTTTATTTCAACTAGCACCTAAAGTAAAGAATTGGGCAATAAATTGCTTGGAAAGAAAAACATTTCCTCGTGAGGACTATTGCGAACTAGTTGAGGTTACTCTTTTTTTTTTTTTGGTGGACAAAAGAAAATTTGGTATGCTGGTTCTGATCATTATGCAAGGTGGATGTCAAAAGCCATTTATTAAAATATTCCTACTATCTCGTACTTTTGAACTTACTGATGAAGAAGCAAGAAAGGTTAAGAGAATGGCTAAATATATTTCTTTCAATTTCTAAGAGTCTTTCAAAAGAGGAGCTAGTAGTCTTTTCCTTGTTCGACGACTCTGTGAGTTATGCAGAAAAGACTATTGTTGGTCAGAAACCTATAAACTTACCGAGACCTAAAGCATTTACTCCATATAAACCGAAGACTCCGAATATTATATGGCGCAACGAAGAAAAACCTTTTTTATCGTCTTTTATTGACAAAATGTCATGGTTGCTTTTTCATTTGTTAAAATTAAACAGACCTCAAGAATGGCTAAACGTTCCATCAGAACATTAGAATAAATTCGAGGACTTTAACGCTGCAAAAAAATTTGTATGCAATCTTTCTTGTGTCAAAGATATTGAAGAGCGAGGTATCAAGTTTATAGGAGACATCAAAGACAAATGTTTTGATCCAGTAGAGAAAGAACAACTTGCTCAAGTTGTGGAAAAGCATCGAAACATCTTCAAAGGTGCATATTTCTCAAAGAAATCTTTATTTATTTTTTAATTCTTTACTAACTTTTTAACTTTTTAAGATTTTATTTTGAAATTCTTTATAAAAATAACGCATGCGTAAACTTGAATTTTTTTTTCAATTATGGTTTAAGTCTGGAACAAGGTCGGCATGATCGGCACAGTCTGCCGATCGTAAAACGAACATGGCCAACCATTGGAATATGAACGGCATCACCGGCACAGTGGTACCGGTTATCAGTCAATGAATCCTATGCATAGACCAACTCCGCAAACTATTCGGCCGAATACCAAACTGTTGGAAAAAAATTAAAAAAATAAGAACGCATAAAAAAGGATCACATCTAAATATTTCTTTAATTTTTTTTCAAATAATTATTATATAAAGAATTGCTACATAAAAAAAAATTGCTATTTAAAAAATGTTGCTTTACACTGGTTTGAGAGTTTTTTTATAAACAGACCGCGTATAATTAAATGCGGAGTTCCCCAAGTTCCATTCTAGCTCCCCTACTCTTCATGTTATACATCAACGATCAAAAATATAGTACTTGGTTCAAATCTAACAAACTGTAATTGAATTCAGAAAAAACTAACTAGCTTATATTCCATTCCAATCAAGAAAAAAGAAATCAATTATACCACCATTGCTAAAAATAGGAAATGAAAAAAAAAAAATTTGCATAATCAATACTTAAAACCTTTTGATTTTTTTATAAATTATACATGCTTCCAAAATTAGCCATTCACTATGTACACTACCACCCACTTATTATAAGAAAATTTTAGCAAGTTTTGTTAGGATAATATTTTGTCACCCTTATAAGGGTGTTGTCACCCTTATAAGGGTGTTATAAGTGCTGTTCAATTTAAGCAAACAGTTTCATGTAAAAACCAATTTAATTTGCAATTGAACTGTTCTTTTTCCAAATCTTCATGTGTGCATATTTTCTGCCGAGATTAATTTAATTGTTTCATTTACATTATTTTTTCTTATGACGAAAAAAACATTTCAATATTTCTCAGAGCATTCAATTTTTTGTTTTGTTTTGCTTGTTGTGTTTTAACTAATCCCAGTTAATTAGTTTTGGAGAGTGCATGAATAAAAGAGGCAACCGTATAACTATTGTTCCTATTGAAGTTTGAAGTTTTTGCTATTGAAATATTGTGCTAAATCTATCTATAGCATCTTCTTAATATACCTCAGAAATGCAAGATATACCTAAGCTGGTTATTTTTGAAATCTTTATGAATGATTTAAAAAAATAATAATAAAAAAGAGGACCAATGCTGATCTTGATTTCATTATCAATTTCCCAGATCTAGTCAAAAATCCTATCAAACTTTATGCTGATGATAGTAAAATAACAAACATAATAAAAGTTCCTTATGATTCAATAAGTCTTCAAAACGATATAAATAATATAATGCCATGGTCATCTATCTGGCTCACAAAAGTTAATTATGAAAAATACAAAGTTATGCATATCGGAAAAAAACCCAAATACTACATTTATAATGACTGATATTGATTACAATTACAATTATACATTATGTAACACAGAAGCTTAACGTGACTTGGGTATTGTGGTTCAATCGTAACTAAAATGGCAATTATATGTTGATTTAGTAACTAGCAAAGCAATAGAATGTTGAGTATCATAAAAAAAACATTTAAGTATTTAGACATAAGCATGGTAAAAATGCTTTATACAACGTTTGTACGTCCACAGCTTCAGTTTGCAGTCCATACCAACATGCATGGTCTCCATACCTACAGCAAGGTATAAATATAATTGAAAAGATCCAAAGAAAAGTAACCAAACTAGCGCATAAAATTAAAAAACCTATTTTATGAAAATAGGATAAAGATTATGCAATTAACAACACTAAGTGAACGTGGACTACGTCGAGATCTCATTTAACATTACAAAAGTCGACTTGGCCATAATAAGATAAATTTGGTTACAGGCCATTATCAATATACATTAAATAAGGTCCATATTTAGAACAACAAAAATTCAAACTGAAAGAACCTTTTTACAGAAATACCTTTACGTATCACTTCTTCCAAAATCGAGTTGTAAATGCATGGAACAATTTACCGTCTGAAATAATAGAAGCTGATTCAGTGAACAATTTTAAAAACAAACTAGACAAATCTAAATTTTGCAGAAACTATTTGGTAAAAACAAAAATAAAAACTTAACTGACCTGTTATAGCGCAATATCTACCGTTATTGCACTTCGCAACTGTTTACACTAGTAGTTACGGCTATATCTTATTATTATATTATTATTGTTTATAGAGTGATACTTTTATATATTACTATAGTTAAAAAATTTGGTGTAACAGTCAGCAAATAATGCGAGCTGTGACATAAGCAAGTCACATATAAAAGAAAAACGTCAACAGTGTAGTTGAGATATGCACTTCAACGAAGCGCGTTGGAACCCTCAAAAAAACTATGCGACGCTGAGTATTCGGTGTTTCGGCCAAATATTCCAAGCGCCTCGCCAAATATTCGGTTTTTAGTATTCGAAAAACATCACCATTCAGACATCTCTACTTTTATGTTTCAAATTTTTATATTTGTTCTAGTTCAGACACTTTTTCAAATGAAAGACTTTTCATATAACTTTGATGGTTTAGATTTACATTATTCCAATGTTATAAAATTTCTTTACTCTTACTTATAAAGCTATGGCGAAGGAGTCGATTCTTGTAGATTTAACCATTTCTTTTTTGATATTCTTAGCATATTCAATTAATGGTTTTTTATTCTTGTAAACATAAAGAAAATTAAAGGTTTGAAACGAAAGGCGGAAAATCTTCCATTTTATCTAGACGTCTAATTCTAATTTGATTCTAAATACAGATTTTTTTTATTTGAGATAATTAAAATACTTCTGAAACAAATTTAACAAACGGTTAGTTCTAAAATATCTGAAACCTAGCGCGACCCAACCCAAACACCCATATTCACATGTAACGCGGTCTTGTCTAGACTGAAAATTTGCATAAAACATTAAGGTCTTCTTTGTACTTTATAATTAGTTTTATGACTAGATTAAAGCAAGAATAAGTTAAATGAATTTTAACTAAAAAGTAAAAAGATTCTTTTTTTTTAGAGCGTCTGAAATTTAAAATAATTAAAAATCAAGACCGTAATAAACTAAAAACTTGAAATAATGTTTTTTTAATAAAAGAGCGCATGCAAAGTAAGAATCTTAGTTGAAGTATGAACACTTCACTGCGAGTATTACTAGACAAATCCGTCAATAAATCTAGACTTCGCTAAATTTAGAAAAATTACTTTTTAAACAACAGATATTGTTATTACTTGTACATTTGGCAAAGTAATCCTATTTGCTTATTTAAACAAATAAAATTTTTGTTATATTAATAAAGTAATTCACAAACATAATAAACTTGTCATATTTCATATTAGTATTTCAAAATTAAGTATTCAAAATATTCACCATTTTGAGAAAACATGTGCAAACACTAAATCAAATAAACAAAAATGAATTGATACTTTCAAAAATACAATGTAGAGGATATGTAAATGTAAGTATCTGTAAAACAACTGGATCAATCAATCAAAGGATCAGCAGATAGAAACTCAAAGACACAGTCGAAACAAACTAAAATGGAGGTTACCTCCTTCTTTATAATTTCTCTGATTGTTGGGTTGTTGAGGTTTTTAAAAACATCCATATGCCTTTAGATGTTATTAAGATGCTAGAAGTAGAATTAAAAGTTTCATAAATGCGAAAAGACCTATTTTATTTAAAAAATAAAATAGCTTGATTAAAATTCGAAAATTTATATGATATTTAAAAACTTTTTAAAAACCAAATGGTTTCTTTTGCTGAAGATAATGTCTCTAAAAAAGCGATTTAAGCAGAAAAGTTACCCTAAATTATTATTCTATATTATATAAGCTTACCTGAAACCTAGTTTAATACTAGGTCAATAATTTTCAGTTTCGTAGTTAGCTTTGTAAAAAACTTAACTGGCTTTTCAACCACATATAACATGGTATGGTTTTATAAACAAAAAACAGTTAAAAAATTGATTTGAAATTTACTTAGTTGCGTGCATAGCAACCAAATTTGTTATTGATATATTTATTTAAGAACTAAATTTTAAATAGTTGTTTTAATTTTTGAGTTTGTATAATTACTAAACTACTTAAGAACTAAAGTTGTAAACCTAATGATGTTGTTGTTTAAAAAGAGAGAAGGAAGTCGAGTGTGAATTTATTTAGTAGAAAAAACTTTTATGGTAAAGTATACAAGAAAAGAAAAATTTACCGAGTGTTTCAAGGTAACAGGTATATCAAGAACCCAATTGATATTGTTTTGGAACAGCCTGCAGAAGAAAAAAATAATGATGGAATAGATACATGCTTCAGCTGTAATAAATAACAATGATGGTTTGAGAGGTTTTATAGGAGTTTTTGATTATTTGCAGCTCTTGCTTGGAAGTTTTATTATACAAAGAATATGGAAGAAAGACATGTTGAGAGTAAAGTAAATGATTAAAGATTTAACTTCTAAGCAAAAAAATTGCTCGGAGGAAAAGGAGATGTAGCAGGAAGGGTTAATTGATAAGGAGAAAGAAAAAGAGAGAGTAAACTGTTATGAATCAGGAAAATTTTAAATATTGAAGCTTGATTTCTCTTTAATATAATAGGAAATAGGAATCTCATCCCACTCCCACTACTGTTGGCCTACGTATTTTCGATTGGATTCGAGAAGGGGCTATTGGACTGCCAATCCATGACTTTGGGAACCTTTTCGTAGAAGAAACTCTGTAGCAAGACGGATTTGGATGTCTTGCTGCCACCGCCAACGTTTACCATGCTTACCAAACACTTTGCATCCATGATAAATGAAAGTTTTAAAACTTTGCATCCAAGGCAAATGAAAGTTTTCCAGTTTTTTATACACACACACACACACACACACACACACACACACACACACACACACACACACACACACATATATATATATAAATGAAATATGTATATGGATATATATGAAAAAATTTGGAAACTTATGATGGAAAGACTCATCTCAGAGCAAAAAATCAAAGTTGTTCAATTTTATTTTGAACGTCAGCATTCGAGTACTCAGACACAAAATCATAAAAAAAAGTCACACAAAATCATATAAAAAAGTCACACAAAAATAGTTCAAGTTTTATCAATTTTAGACTTAAAATGTTAAAATAAACTACTTTTTGGTAAAAATCAACATAAAAAAATTCCTCTAAAAAAACCGTTATATGTATTTTAACATGTGAAAATAAAAAAATTAAGACGATAAAAATTTGAAAATGTGTGGGGAAAATACAACCTGCTTCGTGTCCTGCTGCCTTTTTAGGATATGATTTTTTAGGCAAAGACTAGGAGAAGCCAACTACAACTTAAAACGAGCTCTGCCTTTGGACTCTTGGTTGAGTAAAGACTTTGGTTAAGAGATGGTGTTGATAAAAATACTCATCTTGGGCATAATTTAAGTTCATCCGGCTACAGTCTAGTAGAAGGCCTCCAAAGTAAAAAAAAGTGGTAAACAGATTTTATTTGTTGACCAGCCGCTCACCCCTTCTTCATCTATTAGGCTAGCGTAGATATATTTATAGTACATTGTTTCCGGTTTAGGATGTTAAATGCTGAACCTTATAGACTCAATGTATGGGTTTTGCTTGTCTCTCTGTTTATATTACTAGGCAATTCATTCTATTATCTCCAAATGACGATATGGCTCTATAACGCAGTTTTGAGGTTCAGAGGGCGGCTGGTAGTCAGATTTTTAAAACTCTGTGGTAGCTCTCAGAGAGGGTGATTCCATCAACAGCTATAAAATATCAGAGTACTAACATTGCCATGTTGAGCATGGATGGTTCCCTGTTCGTATTTTTTGTGTGCATTGTTGAGGCCACATTTAAAGCTCTATGTTACGGCTTCGGGTTTATTAATTTGAATGAGGCAATTACTTGGACTATTAAATAGTGTACGGAGTACTACTTGTGTTTTGAGTCAAGTTCTTTAACAAATATAAAAATGACTAAAGTACTAAAAACAAGAAAACTTAAAAAACCATTGTCATCTCCAAATTTTCCAAGTCTATCATTTACTAATATTCGCGGTCTTCGAAGTAACTTTTCTTCTGTTGAGTCTTATCTCTTGCTAAGCTCATCAGACTTTCTTGCTCTTAATGAGACTAATTTGAGTTCAGCTGTCTCATCTTGTGATCTTAGTGTTGATGATTATCTTCCTTTAACTTGTAAAGACTTCAATAGTGACATGCTTGGCCTGACAGTTTTTGTTTGCAAGAATTCATCCATTTGTCGGGAAACTAGGTTTGAATCCACAGGCTATTTATTTATGTGCTTTCGTTTAGCACTACTTTTTTCTATTACCTTTCACTTTGTTCTATATATCACTCTCCTTCACCTCAAGACTGCACTCTTTTCGATGTTATTTCTGATCAAATTGACCTAGCCCTCTCTCTTTATCAATCTACCAATATCGTAGTTGTTGGTGGCTTTAATGCTAATCGCACTGAATGGCTTGGCTCCAGTTTCAATGACTCTGCAGGCGTTAAGGCCTTAAGGTGTTAAAGCCTCAATTTTTGCCTTTCTTAATCTCTAACTCAAAGAGTCAATTTTCCAACTTGCTTTTCTGACAATCCAAATCATTTGCCTTCTTTACTTGGCTTATGTCTTGTTTCTGATCCTTTTCTTGGCTTATGTCTTGTTTCTGATCTAGTCAGTGCTCAGTTTCTTCACATTTAGCCTTATGTGCTTCTGATAACATTTTGATCTCTTTTAAAATATTGTATCGAGGGGTTTAAAATGACCCTAGAAGATTAGCTACACTTTCTTGTTTCTCAAAGTTTAGAATATAGTTTTTATTAAATACAACGTCCGTCCTTCTACTTTTTTGAGAGTATAGATATTTGTAAACAAAATTTGATACTACTGGATTCGGACGTAAACTTAAAAAATACTCAATCAAATATTTTCAATCAAAATATATCTAGAAATAGTTGCTTTAAGTTTTAAAGGAACTTTTCCAATTGCTTAAAAATATCTAAAATTTACTTTCTAATGTCCATTATCTTTTTATTAGATCGAATCCTTATAGATCAAGCATTTCCTTTGCAAAGCATAAGAAATATCAAAGGAAAACATTACCAACATATATACTTAACTTGTTAGTATTTTAAAACGTAGAAATATTTTATATATAACCTTTTTTGCATATTACAAGAGTTTCACGCTAGCGTGCACGTTTGACGCGCAGATTTGCATTTTACACTTGAAATATATTATCATTAAATTAAAGCATGTGCGTTAATTTAATGATAATATATTTTATCTTTATTAACTGATTAGACATCAGAACGTCGCCCACCCTGGGCGACTTTCTGATGTCTAATCAGTTAGTGATGTCTAGGCGATCTTTGCAAAGAACTTTACATACTTTACACATTTTCCCTTATAAGATTTGATCAATTTACGAGTTAAATCACGAATTTGTGACTGGAAAGCTCAGTAGGTAAGACCGTCAAACGACTTGTTAAAACCCAGAATGTTGTGCAATACGAGTTCAAATCCAGTCATTGCCACCTCAGCAAACTTATAGTTAGTAATGAGGTTCATTTTCAAATCAATGGTAATTTTAACAAGCAAAGCTGCAGAATATGGGGCACACAAAATCTGATAACTGTTAAAGATCAAATGCACCTTTGTTTACTTAGATGCACAGTATGGTGTGAAAAAAGTTTAGAATGATTATTGGACCATATTTTTATGAAAATGACAAACATGTTGCAGTTAATTGGAAAAGGATTCAATATCCGGGAATGATTGAAATGTTTTTATAACCACAAGTGAAAAATAATCCAGAACTATAGTTTAGATAGATGGAGCCACAGATTACACAGCTTTTCAAAGTATGGTTCTCCTGCGCAAAGTATTTGAGATCGAATTGTATCGCGTTTTTCTGGTTTTAACTGACCACTACGTTCGCCCGAACAGATACCAATTTTGTTAATTTGAGGCAATCTAAAGGGAAAAATGTATACCAATATGCTAAAACGCCATTCATGAGCTTAAAGCCAATATCCAAGTAGAAGTGAGGGGCTGGGTCTGAAGAGCACGTCAGATTGAAGCAAATACCGGCATCATTTGAAAGATATATTTTCAAAATATAATGCGAACATATTTTTGAACTATGATATAAATATTTCTAAATGCACACGCCAAGTAAAATCAGAACAACAAAAGTTATTTATTAAACAAATTATAACTTTGCTTTTGCACCACCCTGTTTATTAACTTAAGTTACTTCAATATCACAGTATTTATTTTAATTACCTAAATGTATAAAATATGTTTTTAAACTGTTTTATAAGTTAACATTTTTATTTTTTTTGTAATAATTTTTTTATTTTTACTGACTTAAATATTTATAAACTAATTGCTTGCTAACTGCCTTTACCTTTTTTTTAAAGCGGAAGTTTTTTCACCGAAATAAACGATACATTCTTATAATTTTATTTTAATGTAGTTGTAATGTGTTTTTGTTATGTGTGTTTGTTATAATGTGTTTTTGTTATAATGTTTGTTTGGAATTGTTATAAACCAAAATTGGTTTATTTTTGCTCTGTATATTAGTTTATTTTGTAAAGCTTAAGAATGTTCTGAATTGAAAATTTTACAAATATTTTTTTATATATTTAACCACCTCCACAGGAAGTTGATTTGGATATGGAAAAATACCATCGAAAAATTACTTAAACAATAGTTAATCGAAGCAAACGCTAATCTATAAGCATACAGAAAATTGTGCAAATAAAAGTAGTGTTTAGACCTAATAACATTATATATATAAAAAAAAGAAAGGAAATAATGAAGAAAGGAAACGATCTCAATGTAAAATGCAGGTAAATAGATCTGACGTAGAACGTTGTTTATTTATTTTTTTAACTTTAACATAATAAAATATATGTAGAAGGTTACTTTATAACTATAACACACTTAAGTTACTTAATTTTTTTTTCTAATAGTTAATTCTTAAAATTATATTGCTTGTAACAGAAAATTTCTTTTCTTTTTTTTTAAGCATTTTATTAAAAAAAACTTCACTTGGTCCAGTTTGACAGTATTAATTTTTGTAATTTTAAATCGCGTTGTGATTTAAAATATAGAATTAAAAAAATAAATTCTTAGGAATAACATAATAAAGAATACAAAATGAATTGTTCATTCAATTTACTACTGTATTTTTTTCATTTTAGTTCTAGAAATAGTATCATTATTAACCTATGCATTTGACTATTACATAAATTATTTATTAAAATTGAAACAGGTTTTTAAAGATTTACATTTTGGATATAAGTTGTTGAATAGATATTGTTGGATAAATAGAAACAAATGTTTTTTTTGTAGACTTTAATTTATCATTGATTGAATAAAAAGTTGAATCAAGTTTATTTATTTTAATTAATATTAAAGTTATTTAATAATGTTATTAATAACGTAATGCTCTTTCTTCTTTAATGATTTCATTTGTAAAAGTTATTTATAATTAACAAATATAAATTATTCAATTAAAACCAATTACTTAAACAAGTTAATGCACATGAGAATTTAATAAAACGCATTCAACTTTCTCCAATTGGTTTTTTAAATCTTTGATTCAATTAAATAAGTTTGAAAAAAAATTAGCGTCAAAGGAACAATTGAAAAACTTATTTAAACTTTATTATACACATTTTTTTTTTTTATGATGCTTTTACCATATAGAAAACTGAAATTCAGCTCTGTCCAGATCATTAAATAGACATCGCAGATATTTGTCCGTCCAAATGTTTAAGAAATAATTCAGATGTTTTCAAAATTGTTTAATTAAAAGCACAAGGAGAAATTTGTAATGGTTCCTAAATAGATATGCACACCTCCCCCTGCCTCTGCATAGCTCATTTTTAGAGGTTTTCATTTAAAGTTGTTTTTATTTTTAAAAAGTTTAGTTTTTTTTTTGTTGAACTTTTTATACTACTCATTCCAGTAAGTTGACATGAGATAGAAGCCATTTTTATTTTTTGGCCTAATTTATAAAAATGTAAAACCCTCAAATAAGAAGTGGGTTTTAAACTTTATACGAATTTATCTTTTGTGGGCCAACAAATATTTCGATAAAATTTGAAATCTATTTATAAATCATAATCCTAATTAAGGCAAACCAACATTTTTCTTCACATTAACTTCTCTAAACCAGGGGGTTAAGGTGGCCGTTTTATAAAGAAGTTTTTACTCCAGTGCTCAAGTCGCATCACGTTTACCTCAAATCTAAGTTTTTATATTAAGCCAAATACGTCAATGTTCATGTAAATTAGTCTACGTATCAAATTATGTCAATTTCTGATTTATTTAAATTACGATGGTTTGCCAGAATATTGCTTTGAAAAATTGCAATAAGATAGTATAAAGATTAGTACAAAAAAAAAGTTTTATTTCAAAGTGAGTCTGCAAAAAACGGTAAATTTTTAAGAAAATACGAGATGGATCTTAGGCCATGCGACAAAATAAAAAATACTAACGAACTTTTTGAGGTCGTAAAGTTCTTTTTTTTTGCTTTTCATATTTATCTACATTTCCTTTTTTATCTAACGCAATTTAAAATAGTTTAATTGAATAATTAACTCAAAACAATGTAGAAATATTATATGTAATAATGCAACAGAATGTTTATTTTGCTTACTGTTTTATAAAGCATAAAATATTATTTAAATTTTCATACAATTAAGTATAAAATTATTAAGTCAAAACAAAGGGCGGATCCATATGGAGGGGAGGAGCAATAACACACAACACACACATATATATCTATATACATATATATATATATATATATATATATATATATATATATATATATATATATATATATATATATATATATATATATATATATATATATATATATATATATATATATCAGGGATGTCCAACCTTTTTACAGTAAGGGCCATTAATTCGTTTCAAAATCAACTTGAGGGCCACAAACATAAAATACCCAAAATAAAAATTGAAATTTTTATTTAAATTTAAATAAACAGTTACACTCATAGTTAAGGTTCAAAGTGAAGTTATACAAAAGTTCGATCAATGTGAAACTTGACACTGTTTTTTTTTGCATAAATGATCTATGTCTGCTTTTATATTTGATGATGCAGTTCGAAGGGTATTAGTAAGGTGTTCATCTGTCAATCTATTTCTCTGTTCTGTTTTTACATGCTTCATTTTTGAGAATAAATGTTCTTAGTTGTATGTGCTTTCAAAAAGTGAAAAATATTTAATAGCATTTCTGCACAAATGAGGAAAAACTTCAATGCTCATGTATTTTTTATAAAATTCTAATAATTCTACTTCTTTGTAGGCTTCTTTAAGATCTTTATTGTTTTGCAATTTTATTAATTCCATTTGAAATTCATTTCTAACTGTCTCAGCTTTGATGGAAAATGGATGCGCAAATAAGTCTAACTCATTTTTTTCATTTTTAAAATCACAGAATCTTGTGTCAAATTCATCAATTAATTTTAAAATAAGAGTACAATATCTTTCAGAGTCAATTGTATTAATATTTCTTTCTGATAATGCCTTGAAATGGACAAGTACTTTAGAACTTAATTGTTGTTTCAGAAGTTTTAATTTTAAAACAAATGTTTCTACATTTTCAAACAATTTACTAATAAGTTGATCTTTTCCCTGCAACTTAAGATTTAATTCCATTAACATCTGAGTCATGTCAATCAAAAATGCCAAATCATTCAGACAGTCAATATTTTCAAGCAAGCTTGTGTCTTTCCCTTTAATTTTTAGAAAGAGCACTATTTCAGGTAATAGTATCCAAAATCTTTTCAGAGTAGCAGCTCGACTAAGCTATCTAACCTGGCTGAAATAAATTACATCTTCAGCCTCACTACCACAACCTTCAAGTAATTGTTTGAACTGTCTGTGATTAAGGCCACGACTTCTTATAAAGTTAACAGTATGAATAACAAGTTCCATAACATTCTTCATCTCCAATACTTTTGCACATAACTGCTCTTGGTGTATAATGCAGTAATATGAAATAATTTCAAGATTAATGGATTTCTTAAGTAATGTAATAAATCCAATATTTTTTCCTGTTAGTGCACTTGCTCCATCTGTAGTGACACCACAGAGTTTCTTTTCTGGTAATTTCACCAATGTTTTTTTCACTTCAGAGAGAATATCTTCTCCTCTTGTTGTGTCCTTCATATGTTTAATATCTAACAGTTCTTCAATTACTTCAAAGTTACTAGTTATACCTCTAATAAAAATGGCTAGCTGAGCAGTATCACCTCTGTCTGTTGATTCATCCAGTGCCAGACTATAGGCTTCACATTTATTTAATATTTCTTTTAATGATAATTCAATATTTTTTGATAGATCTTCAACTCTTCTAGCAATAGTCTGGTGTGAGAGGCTAAGATCTTCAACAGTAGGTGTTTTTTCAGGACATATCTCTTTACAAAATATTTTTAAACAGTTTTTTAATAAATCTCCAGTACAAATAGGTTTACTCTTTTTTGCAATAGCTTCTGCCATTAAAAAACTTATTTTGGTAGCACTGTAAGAGCTAATCACTTTAGTTTTCATCACTGATTGTTGTGCAAGAAAGGTTTTCTTCAACAATTCAATCTTATCAATTCGAAATTGGCCTTTAAATTTGTCATAACTTACTGCTTGTTTTGTCGTGTAGTGCCTGTTCACATTATAGCGCGTTTTATTATTTCAAATGCGGATTTATATAGTGAAAGTATAATCGAAATCGAATGTATAATTCGAATTATAAATATATAAATAATATGCTGTTGCTGTAGAACTTATTTTATTATTGTTATTTGAAATTTTTATTAAAATAAAAATTCAAAATTAATGGACCGTGATATGCGGGCCATGCCATAGGCTGACGAGGGCCACGCGTTGGACAACCCTGATATATATATATATATATATATATATATATATATATATATATATATATATATATATATATATATATATATATATATATATAAATAAATTAATTTTAATAAAAAAGGCAGCGTATAACTATTTTTTAAATATGTTTTAGATATAATAATATATTAACGATATTTCGTTGACCTATTGTGGTCAGCGTCATCAGGTAATGAAAAGACGTTACAAAACAACATAAAACCAATCGTTTAAAAAAGAAGACATTAAAAAGCGTAAAATATAAAAACCAATCAAATAATATAATAGTGACGTCAGTTAAACTTTTATCAAAATTGGTCCTCAAGTTTTTGTTTTCACATTATCCCCGTCATCTCTATTTAGAACAGTTTGCCCAATACCTATTTCTGTAACATCAACACAACATATTGTTCGAAAAAGAAGAAAATAATTTAAGTAGGGTGTTTAAAAGTGATATAAAATTTTAATAAAATTGAAAAATGCGAATTTTCGCCTCTTGAAATCTTCTCCCCCCTCCCTCTCCCACACCCTTGGCAGATGATCGGGATCCAATAAAACAAAAAAAAACCCTAAAAATTGCCTCTTCCTCCTTACTAGATAGTCTGAATCCGCACCTGTATCAAATGATTTTGGTTTATTTCTTGAATAAGTTTGCAATTAACAATTGCTTTGTATTTTTAAAAGGCCTTTGAGGAATCTAAGAGAATTAATTTTTTACGCACCTGGAAATAGTTAACTTTTTTTTACAAGCGAGTTTTTTTTTTTAACAAAATGATTGATATGACTTCACAAATTTTCACTTTTTTTTAAAACGCACGCTTAGTGCACAATTTTGATGCCTACAAGAAATTTCAGATTTTGTAAAATAAAATGAAAAAGTGGAATAAAAGTCTTATATGTTTGAATGAGATATATTTCAGACAAATAAATAAATAAAAACATATATAGTAATAGTCGCGCTACTATTTAAAACCAATCAGGTTAAACCTGCGCATTACATGGTTAAATATGAGAAATAATTGTTTTTAATTTGTACTCTATATTTTTATTAAATGATTATATATTTTTAAATATTTTTTCAAAATCAACTCCCACCCCCACTTTACTACTATTCCCCCTTTCTCCACACATAAGTTTTTCAAAACATTAAAAACAAAAAAAACCTTAAATAATTCGACATATCTATGTTACATAACGTAAATATTGCTTAGTGAGACACCATAGTCATAAGAAATAGATGAACTTTGAAATTCGACCCGTCGACCCTGCACAAGTTTTAATAAATGAGCAGTGAACTTCATGAAAAAACACAGCTTGATGATCTGTATATGGCTTAAACTGATGGAATTTTCGACAATAACATGGAAATTGAACAAGATCTAGATAATTTATTATCTGAAGTTTGTTTTGTATCCAATTTTCCTTGCGACTTGTGTTGTAAAGTTTATAAAACGAAATATGGCCTGAAAAGACATAAAACTTTGAAACACGAACAAATCAATTCAGTTAGTTAAGAAAAAGACTCCATACAATTTAGTTGTCTTGATCTTGAGAAAATTGTTGAAGAATGTGCTTATAAATTATCAAATGATTTATGTTTGCCTGAAGAAATTCGAATTAAACTTTCAAAGCAGAATTTTTGTTTTAGTTCTGAAGATTCAATTTCTCTTTTCGAAAAATTTAAGGTTTTTATTTCAAAATACAATGGTGATGCAGAAAATTTTTATTCTCAATTTTATGGACTTCTTCATAAAAATTTCTTGCCATCAAAGTTTGAAAATGTTTTATTGACCGATACTTTGCTTACTGAAGTTGGAAATCACATTCTTTGAGATCTTTCAGGAAGTAAACTTAATAATTGTTCTAATAGCGATGTTTCGTCATTTTATATTTTTACTGATAAAGAATTAAGTATAATTCAATATTTGTCAGGCTATGCTTTCAAAAACTTTACTCAAAGTTCAAATTTTCAAAATCTGATGAGCAATATAAAACAGTGTATAGAAATATTATCAGCATGCAAAATTGATTCAGATGACACCCAAAAATATGTTAATTCTAAGAATAGATGTGGTTTATGTAAAACTAACATCAATACTCAAAATATCTTCAAAAAAGAAAAAACGAAAAATCGTTTCACATTGGAATGTGAAACGATTTTTCGTAAACAAAGCAATTCTTTTGTAACATCTATTAATAGCAAAGCTCTGGTAAATGAAGTGCTTAAGGACTAAGTGATTATAAGTAGCTTAAACAATATATGTTACAGTATTGCAGTGCAAATTGATAATTGATAAAATATCTTCTCTCATTTTGAAAGTATGCTTGTTTTGTTCACAAGGGTAAGAAGCTTTTCATATGACAACATCAAATCAACAAGTGACAAGCACGTAAATCTTCTATAAGAACAGAGATTAAAAAAGCGACATGCAGCAATGTAGTTAATCCATAAATTTGGTTTTCGGTCTATCCATCTGCTTCAGAAGATACAAAACAGTTATTTTTATAGCCACAAATTTAATAAAAATATTATGGCTAAAACAACTAAGTTATTTTTTAAAAAATTGTTGGCAGTTGAATAAAGTTTTTTCTTTTATATAAATTATGTAAAAAGGAATTTTTATTTAATGGATTAAAATCCATTCAATTTTCCATTAGTATAAATACTAATTAATTGAGAAGCGATTATATCATTCATGATTTAAAATACTATAAAGTTATATACATCGTATATATAATATATCCTATACCAATTTATACGTTTGTTTTTATGTCATGTTTTGATGTTTATTTATTTTAATCATACGACATCAAAATAAAGTATAATAGCAAAGTTTTTTCAAAACGGTTTTGATTTTATTGCCCATTTTAAATATTTCCTACTCAGGGTGGCCAGCATACTGGAAATCAGGGAGATCATGGAAAAGTAGGGGGAAATGATTTGAGTCAGAAAAGTCAGGGATTTTGTTTTTTTTCCCTAAAAAGTCAAGGAAATTTTCCAAAATTAAGCTTAATTGATTTTCTATGGAAAAAGTATGAAAGGCAGCTTTTTATTGTTTTTTTTCCTAATAAAATTTTTGCTGTTAAATTGGAAGGCATTTACATACAATAGACACTTTTCAAAAAAGTAAGTACTATCACTTTTTCATTATAAAATTCACATTTTTCAATTATTCGAGTCAGGGAAAAATTTACTCAGTCATTTACTTAAGTCAGTGATAAATCAGAGAATTTGATTGTACAAAGTGGCTGGCCACCCTGTTACTAATAATATTTTTCTAGTAATTTTTTCATCTGATGATGCCCCATAAATGTGCTGCCCGGCGGAAGCTTACCCAGATCCTCAACCCTTTGTGTGCTCCTGTATATGCACACAAAAAATCAAAAAAAAAAGTCACACTCTAATAATTTTTCAAGAAAAAGGAATTTTTGTATGCTTAAGTTTAAATTTTTTACCTTTTTAAATTGTTAGTATGTCATAATTATGAAATATTAGGAATATTCTTAATATATCTTTGGGATCACCCCCTAATCCTTTTTAAACTTTTCTGTTGTATAAATTAGTATAGTTTCTGGGAAAAAAATATAAGCAAACAAATTTGATTGTTATTAAAACAATTTTTTAGCAAAAAAAGTTCTTTTTATAAGTTCTTGATATCTTGAATCATGGTTAAAAGATTACATTTAGTAAGTATTACTATATTACTATCGAGTCTTTAATACAAGGGAGGAGGAAGGGGGGGGGGGGAAATTTACAAAAAAGAGATAATAAAGGGGAAAGGGGGGAAGTTTACAAAGAAGATTTATTATTTAGCGGTTACAAGTATCTATTTATTAATTTTTTTAGGCCGATTTTGACTTAATTTTCTTTTTTAGGTTTGACATAATTTTGTTGTTGATAACAAGTAAAAATTTAGATGGGCGGTGTCTTAATAAGCTTAGGTTGGGTGGGGAAAATATCCAAAATAATTGGGGGGGGGGGGGGAGGAGGTGGACGTTTTTTAAGGACTCCAGAGAAAGCTTAACATTTAGTAAATATTAAGCTTAATAGTGTAAGAAACATCAGAAAATATAAAAAGTCAAAAAAATAAAAACAAACAAGACATCTTTTTTTATTTTATATTTGTTAATGCAACTTTTTTTTGTATTTCATTAAAAAGTGGGTTGTTCAATACTGTTAATACTAAAAGACCAAGAAGCTAAATGCATTAACTTTGGTTAAAAATCAGAGAAATGTCATGCTTGTACCTTGAGGGGGTTGGTTTTCAGTTGCAATTGACCCACTTCTTTTACCAAATTTCAGTTTAGAAAGATGTATACTTGCTATTCGAAACGGCCTCGAAAAATGAGGAAGGTAGTCAAACTATGAATGTACTTGCTGTTTTAACACCCTCACATCTTGTACAGACTTGTGGGTCCCTCCTCCAATACCTATATATGCACAAATGCTCCCTACTCTAGGGGGAGGTTTAAAAGTTTTTGAAAATTATCCTCCTCCAAGCTTATAAAAATATAATCATCTATAATTATTTTTTACTTGTTATTAACAAACAAACTATATATGCATTCAGTGGAAATCGGCCTTAGAAATTAGAAAATATAAACGCACTGATTCTCACCCACCTGTTTATTGAGACCCAGTCTTTTATTAAATCTGGAAATTCCTACACCATTTTGTATTAGCACCTGAGAGTAATGTTACAGAAATACTGTTTAGTTTTTTGATTTAGGGACTTAATTGATTAAGAACTGCTTATATCGAAAGGAAACGCTTTCTTTGACAAAATAAATAAATAATTATATAAATAAATAGTTACTATTGACACAAGCCTAAAAAGTGAATTCTTAGCCAATAATGTAATTATTTTTATTTGTAGCTATAAAAATAGCTGTTTTGACAGGATTATAGTCACTGTCTGGGACTTGGTTAATTTGCTATTTAGTCTCATTTTTTTCTTCTTTTTGGCAGTGGCGAATTAATTATTTCATAAAAATTATGTCTTTGACCTTGAACGTTACCGACAATAGATCGTATAGAATATTATGATTTAATAGTATTATCATTATACCCAGCATCTCTGACAGAGGGATTATCATGCCTGCTGCCTATGGCACGCTGCCTTCTAAAGTAGTTTCCAAATCGTCTTGACAAAACCTTTCTGAAAGAATGTAAGGAACACCATGTTCTGAGAGAAACTTACAAACTTCTTTGATTGAATGTACTGTTATGTGGATACGTTCATATGTTTGCAAAGATATAAACATATTTGCCTTAGCATTAGCAGTATAACTCTGATCATTTCGATTGTCAATAGACTCTTTCCACTTCTTAAAGTATAAAAGAAAACTGTCAAGCCATTCAAAATGTACATCATTAACAGATTCATATGGTTTTAGATTTTCTTTTAAATTTTTAATAGCTTTATTTTTACTTAAAACATTTAAGTAGTCAAAAAATTTATCCATCATGAGAAAAAATTGAGAAGTTCCTACACATTCTGGTGGACCAAATTCTTTTAAAACGTTGCCGACTGTTTCACTTAATACTTGAGCAGCCAAATAAACACACATTTCTGAATAAGGTGTTAAATTAATGTGATCACTTGTAAGCTTATTTACTAATCTTAAGCCACATTCTAAGTCCTCATAATCCACATTCTAAGTCCTCATAAAGTTGAGAAATATGACTACAAAGTATGTGCAAACCATTGTTTCACATATAACGAGTACCTCGTCCAGAACCAGGCAGTTGCGAGCAGTTTTAATTAAATGTGGAGCATCTGAAAAGAATTATATGTAACGTTTTTCATTGGAGTAAATATTGTGAGCTCTGTAAACTAAATCATTACACACATTCATATTTAAGTTCTTATGCATTTTAAAAAAATTTCTGTTTGGAGAGGCACCATCAGCTTTTGCAGAAATAACTTTTAAATGTATACTTTCAAGGTAACAAACAGCTTTCCAAAAAATAGGCATCAGCTGAAATGATGTAATTCTAGTAGTTGCAAAAGTAGCTAAACTGAACAATAAAGGATTAACAATGCTCTTTACGAGAAACACAAGTATATGAGTACCTAATTCTCTAACATTTTTTTAAGTAGAAATATTGATTTCTTAATCACCTAAATTGACAAAACCAATAAGCTCTCCAGTATATTTGTCCCAAACTAAATCTTCTTGGATATTCAATTCATCAAAAATAATTGAAACAAATTTTTCATGAGGAAGAAAATTTTGTGTTTTTTTTTGCAAGTTCACTTAAGACTTAATTTAATTCAGCTAATTAAATCGTCGGATGTAATTTTTGTAATCTTTTAAAGTTCTTAAGTTCGGAAGAGTTAAAATGCCTACACCTGTATGTTGATCATATCGAAAATCGCTATAAGTAGATAGTGATTTAGCAGCTAGGTTTAGACAATATTTTATTATTGCGGGGTGGTATCTGATAGATGAAAGATTGGAACAACTCAAACACTTCTGCTGCTCTTCCCAAAACAATTTCATAAATGGTGGGATGTTTTTTTATCACTAGCTGAATAAATTGAGATTAAGTCTTTACTAAGTTCTGAACAAATTTTCTTACTACAAATATTTAAAGCAGAACTCATTAGTTCAATTTCCTCTTTTTATTGTTTGCATTGAAGTCTGCATTGCTGCAAAGTCAGATTAAGTCTACTAGGAGAAGTTGCAGAAATTGTTGCATTTAATTTAGCAGGAGTTTTAAGAGCAGATCTTTTAGAGTGTATATTAGAATTTACTTTAACATTAAGTTCATGACAAAATCTGCAAGGCAGATTCTTGCCAAAGGCTAATAATTCACAAGAGTTGCTGCGATAAAATTCAATTTGATGCGGTTTAGATTTTAATAAAGAACTTTTATAAACAAAATAATCAAAAGTTTTATTGAAGTTTTAAATTTTTCTAAAAATTTAAATTTTCAATAGGATCAGGAACTTTTATTCAACTGCAAATTCTAAAGATTCTATTTCAAAAATAAACTGTGAAAAAACCACATTTAGAAATGACCTTTTATATTTCAAATATAAATTGTGTGTTTCAGGTAACATCCATCCTTACACACGAATAGTAAAATATAAAAAATCTTCTACAAAAACTTCAAATTTTGGAATCATTTCTTCAAATAACTTGAATGAAGTATAACATAAATTATCAAAAAATTCAATCTTCCATAACTTATTTAATGAAGACAAATGCAGAAGACGTTTTTTGAAGTCAGCAAAGTTTCTATAATAATAGGGCTGTGTAGAAGAAAAATTCTTAATAAGTAATTGAGAAATTTCTCGCTTAGATATCGACGATGAGGATCGAATAACATCATTTGAAGTTGACGATTCTAAGCTCTTTTTTGGTAAATTTTACGATGGTAGTACCCCATCTTTTAATTATTTTTTGTTTCATAACACCAAAATTGCTCAGGGGAAAAGTGAAGCTCACATACCCACAATTTTTTATGTTCAAAATCGTTTTTTTTTTTCGAAGAATATTACCAACAACTCGATCTTTTGACAAAAGTTTTGTTATAATGTTAATTTATTCCGAAGTCCATTTTTTTGTGAAATCGTCCGTTTCTTTAGGAACTTTAAAGAAACCAACTCCAGTATATCTTCTTGAGGCAGAACATCCATAAATTGAACAGTTTTCACTAGGCATTTGGAAATATATCTTAAGTTTTTTCAAGAAAAATAGATAGTTTATTAGATAAGCAATAGGATTTTTAAGAACTTGTGCAAAGTTGGAGATCTGGGGATAGCAAAAATCGCATACAATTAGTTTAAACAATCGGTTATTGTTTGCTTCCAGACTTTATATTTCTTATGACTATGGTGACACTAATTCGATGCTCTACAAAGTACTGAGAAGTAAAATACTTAGACCGACAATAACAAAAACGTAAACAATCTTAAAAATTCATAATACAATATGTACTCGTTAAGTCGTATAAAAAAGATACGTTTATAATGTTTATAAATAAGATTTTTGAACATTCTCATATTAAAAAAAATATGTCCGCGCATACTTGTACCGCGCATACTTGTACCAAAAAATAATTAATCAGAAATTATGCTGCTCCATTAATAACTCTATGATATTGTTTACGAGCGGTTCTCATAGTTTTAATCTTCCGCAAACTCTAATGATTATATTTTTCGTTATTATTTGTTATTTTTGTTATTATTATGGGCAGCCGTGTCATTGGTCAAAGTTCTGGTTCAAAACCATGAGGTCCAGAGTTTCAATGCTCGGTCCAGAGTTTCCGGCTCCGGTCAGATAAGCGACTTGAGTAAGTAAGGAGGCGTGAACTTAATAAAAGCTCTTCGGCAGTGCTCTCCGATATGATCGTAAGGACTTCATAGAGGACCTTATTGACCGAAAAAATCTTAAATTTTTTTATTACTTACGAATAAAATAATTTTATTTATTACGCTATAATTATCATAGCGTAAAAAAGTTAGCTGTAAATGACGTCACATCAATACGCATTTTCTTTTTATAGACATAGTATGTTAAAAAATGTAATCGAAATTAAACAATTTTTTTTTCTTTTTTTGAGTTTCTACACTGATATTCTTGTAACCGTGGTAGTATTTATGAAAAATGACCAAACAATAAGTATAACATATGGTTATAAAAAATAGTATTATAACTTTAAACCTAAATCATCATGCGTTATGAAAGCTTAATCTGCAGCTTGTCAGTTCTATTTTAAAACCCACAATTTAGCTATTATGATGTAAACGGGAAGAGGTGCGAAAACGTTAATATGAGTAATTTAAATTTTTTCAAATCAATTCAAATATGCAGTTTTAAAAATTAAATTGCCTTTAGTATATTTAACCGATATAAAACCCGTTGCCTTATTAGCTTCAATATTATTTAATTAAAGTAAAAAGTTTTAACCGTTTAATTTATACGATTTTCTTGTTTATATATTATGTAAAAATTATGCATACCTGCTGGTTGTATACAACATTATGTCAAAACCTTGTTAATATGTTTGATTAACATATTTTAAATCTGTATATTTCAGCTTGTTAGTAATAAATTAACATTTTTTTGTATTTGTTGCTACACATTTAATGTTTGTTAGTTTTTCCTTTAAAAGATTTATCGCATCAAGAGTAAAACAATCTAAAGCAAATGCCAAACAATAATTATCAAGAAGTCACAACAATTCCGAGCAGTATTATTCATTTTAAAGCTACAAAAACGTCATAAATTAGAATTAATTCATTTTATTTCAATCATTTTGGGTTTATTAAGTAATAGTATGAATGTAAGTTGCATTTTTGTAGTAGCATTTTATTTCTGGTTATCTTTAAGATGTGTTATAATCAGTGTTGTTAGTCCTAAGCCTATCATCAAGGCCAAAAATATTATTTATACAATTACGTTCATCATTTTTGAACATAAAAAAAATCTAAAAATTGTTACTCTAAAATTTATATATTTTAAACAAGCTTAAAGTTTTGTTTCTAATTGTTATGTTATTTAATTAACATTCATACAAGTATAAATATAAATTTTAATTAAATATTATTATTATTATTGAATTTAGTTGCGTTTTGTGTGGTCTAAAATTTAATGTTGCAGATGTGATTTTAGCCTTGTCACAATGATCTAGACCTTACTATATTTGTTCTCAGCTTTCCTAAATTTTGCTTTGTTAACAACTGTTTATAACCTCAAAAAAAAAAAAATTCCGAATTTTTTTTAATTTCAAAAAAGGTTTTAGAATTTAGAGTAAGGTCTGGACACCAAAAATCCATGCCTTGGTTATATTTACAATTACAAATAGATAGTTAACAAACTTATAGTTAAAAAAAATAAACTTTGATTCAAGTTTTCTAAGTTTAGATTTTTAAATATTTTTTTTTTAATACAGATTCACTGAGAAAGCTAAACATGTGATTCATTAATGTTTGCTACTTTGAAATGTCTATTGAAAATCAAGATTTGACCACTAAAGTAACAAACCCTAAATTTGCAACATCTCAATCAACAAACCTAAATTATAAAATGAGTACTGGCATCTCAAGCAATCATAAAGACACAATAATATACTCTTGTGCTGGTGTTGGGAGCTTTATTTTAGCTTTGATTATTATTTTACTTTGTTATTGTATTCTCAAAAGAAAGTTAAATGAACGTAATGTTGTTACCTCAAATTTCAAAGACCAACATTCTCCAACTGCAGTTAAAGATTTTAATTTTGGAAATGGTGCATTCATTAATAAAGGTATTTAGTTTTTTAAAATTTTTCATATTGATTAATTCTTTTAAAAATTTAATGAAAAACTGTCCAAATTAATTCCATATCAACTTGCATCATATATGCATATGATGCAGAATTAGCTGTATATGAAACATCTATGGTAATGTCATACTGAAATAGAAATCAGTGGGAATTCGAGTACATACATTGATTAGTGGCTTGTGCAGCCAGTATATAAAAAAAGTACCATTTTACTGATTTTTTTACTGAGCTCTAATTTCTATTTCGAAATATATAAAGATTTACCATTATTAGTATATCCATGCAATTCCCTTGACAAAAAATAATTGTAAAGACATTTATTTTTGTCAAGGGAGTTATATTGGGGTGTAATGCTTTGATTTGATAGATTTTATTTAAACCCAGAATTTGATAAGGCTTTATTTTGCAGTCAAGTTATTTTTTAAAATAATTTCTTTGGTGTTTAACTATGAATTGTTGCAAAGATGGCAACAATTAATAGTTAAACACAATTATATTGACCAGCACACATCTGAAAAATTATGAGCAGTTTCTATTTCCTTATAAATATTGCTTTTAATATGCTTAATTTTTAACTTTACTACATGGAGTTAATAACATCTCTATACAACATTAACATGTCTACATCATGCAAAATGTTATCAGAGGTAAAACATTAAGTTATATATGTGGTAGTTGTTTATTCTGTAATAAACTATTTTAGGTGAAACCAATGTTGCTTGAATTTTGTTTTAATGAAAACTTAGTATTTGATTTACTTGTTAAAGGCATAAATAAAAGCTGGAAGTTTCAAATAGAAAGCAGTAACTTCAAATTTTAGCATTAACCCAAAATCCTAATTTATTAGAAAAGCAAAAAAAGAAAAAATTTTCAGTTTTTAATTTAAAAGCATTTCCAGATACTTTATGGACCATTTTGCATAAATAAAAAATCACTATATTTATAATTACAATAAATGAGTTAATTATTAAAATTATTTCTTCTTTTTCCACTGTGTAAATTTAATGGATTACAGTAAGTGATATGATTTCTTGAGTACAGAATTGGAGAGTAACGAATAACATTTATTCACATTACTGTAATTGAGTTGTTTTTTTTGTAAACTCTATGTTTTTAACTTTTATTTTTTTAAATGTGTACTTTTACTTAACTTTTTTTTTTTAAAGTATTGTACTTCGCTATATTTTAAATCATTTACATTACTGAGTAAAATAATTTATTACACATTGTTTAAAATCACAACAAGTATGATTTAATTTATTTCATAAAAAATAGGGCCTTTTTTTACAACATTGTTTCCTAAGAGTTATCATAATGTTTTAGGGGAATTTAGGGGTTGTATAAAAACTATGTTACGCGATATGAAGGGGGAGCAGAGGAATTAGCCATTTTGTGACAATTTATTACAAAAACGAGAGGATATTCAATTTTGTGTTGCAAGATTATTTTTTTTACTTTCAAATTTAGAAAAGCCTTTCTTTCAATTAATTGATTTATATACATATATGACGTTACCCCAAAAACCTTTGTCTATCAGAAAAGCAGCAATATAATTTTTATTTTTCAAAAGCCGAATTTAAAAGACAATGTTTTTACACAACCTAAAAGACATGATAGCATCAAATATAAAAATTTGATATAAAAAAAATTGCAGTGATTAAAACCTGGGAACAAAAATAGTTCATGTACCCCACCTAAAAATGTGAGAGGATTGAGTTATTAAAATAGATTAGTTTACTATCTAATACTAAATTTAAATCTATCAACAGACCCAATAATCTTTTTTTTATTTTTTTAAAGTTATGACCAAGTTAAGTTTCCACCCACCACTAAATGAGTGGTTTGTTAATTTCACATGGTTAAACTTTTAAGCACTGAACAATGATTAGAATAAATTTAAAATTTGACAATGAATTTAAATTTAATATAAAGAAAATAAATTTAAAAAACTTATTAACTCGCTATATTAACATTTAAGGCGGGGGTTCTAACTCTTTTTTTACTGTTCCTAAGTTCCAATTACAAAATTTTTTTAGCAAATCATTCTCATTTGACATATAAATAAACTTATATTTGGACTTATGTTTTCACAATGCCAAGTACATTATCTGGAATGTGAAATAATCCTGTGTCTTGTCTTGGTTAATATGGAAAGTTCAAAAAAATTAAAATAAATAAAAATATATCAGGGCTCAAATTAACGCAAAAAAATTCATCGGGAAAAAAAGTTTTAGAAGACTAAAATTCTTTTGTTCAAATAGATTTCTTTTTAAATAAAATTCCTAAAAACAACTTGCTTATTTATAGAAAATTTTTGATCTTATCGCTTTAAATAAAATTTTAAAAAATAGTATCGTATTTTTTATATTCTATTCCAGATTTCTTGTTAAAATAATTTTTAGTTAAAAGCTTTTATTATGTGTTAACAACATGTAAGATATAAATAGAAACATTTATATGGCTAATTTTTGAGAGTCTTTGAGTATATTAAGTAAATTTAATAGTTGAGTAACTGTAAGTTGTTGTAATAACTTAACTGGTTGTTTTACTATGATGTACTATGATATCCATATTCAGTAAATCAAACTAAATATAACTTAAAAATAATATTGGCTTCCACGCAGAGATTTAAAGTAATTTAATTTAAAAAGCGCTTTATGTTGAATAAAATTTTCACGCAAGAGATCAAAGATATTTAAAAGATAAATTTAGTGTGTTGTACTTAATAACCCTTAATAACAAATTTAGACAAAAACATTACTTTTAAAAATTGCAAAAAATAAATAAATGCTAAATTAGAAAAGAAAAAAATTTAACAAAAAAAAAACTATTACAAAAAAAACAATTATAAAAACAAGTAAACAAATAGCATAAATATTTTTTTAAGAAAAAACTAGTAGCAAAGGTGTGAAAAGCAATCGAGATTTGTGATCATGATGTGCCTAATTCGAACCCTGTGTATATAACATAAAATAAGACATTAAAGCCTAATATAATTATGCAATTTTTACATGAACTCCAGGTCTTTAAGTATTAGATTTGCTATAACTTTTTATTGGCATATGTCAATATTTCCAGCTTCATCTTTGTTGACTTTCCAATATCCTATTGTCTAGGTAAATGATTTTTTTTGTTGCTATCTTTTGGTTAACAATTCTACCAAAAAATAAATGTATATTGCCATCATCTAGCTCCTCTTTATGGCTTAAGAGCTGCCCTATTAAGTTTCCATTCTTCAAAAAACTTTACTCTCAAGATTTATTTTTGTTTTTCATTAATATTAACAAAAAGAGAATCTGTGGTTTTGTAATTACCAGCTGTTGCTCTTTTAACATCCTTCTCTAGTTGCTTTCTTTCCAGAAGTTCTTTTTTAAAAATAGCTTTGGCACATCTTTTTCCTATTTCTTCATACAAAAGATTATTAAAATTTTTACTTTAGGCTTGACATGTTAAAGCTCCTCTGCAAATTGTAAATGGAATAAGGTCTTCTTGTTCTGGCAATGTTTTCTCATCAAGCCATATCAATGTTTTGTTTATTGTGGCTTTTATTTTTGAATCCAGAAAACCAAAAGTAGCTTTAAAAATGTGGCGCAAAAAAAAAAATCAAGCATGCCCTAGATTCTTTCAGATAGTGCAGATAGTGTGGTTTTTATCATTTCTTTGGATGGATTTGAGAGATTGCCAGTTAAATACCTGGCCATCTGTCTTTTGAGAACTGTCTCTGTGGAGCTTATCATGTATTTTTTCTGAGACAGAAGCATAGGTGTATCTTATCTTCTTTAACATTCAATACTTGACTAAAAACATCCAAATTTGTATAAAGAATTGATTCTGAATTACTTTTGAAGTAAGCTAATTTCTTTATAGATTTTTGGAAAATGCTATCCTAAGAAATAAAAAAAATTAAATGTTTTATATTCCTTTATTGCTTTATTAATAAACCTTATAAACTTAATAACTCAAGATTACTCTTTCCTGTTGCATTTTTATAAACCTGACTCATCCATGGCCCAGTTAATTTTTTTTCCTATCAGGCCCAATCCTTGCTATTGTACTAGCTTTATATCATTACTTTTGTCATGAAGTTTGCAAGTTTCATTTTTGGTGTTGCTGGAATAACAAAATAAAAATCGTAATACAAGTTGTAGTGGAATTCTATTAAACTTAATAAGGAAAACTTACTTTTCGAGAAAGGTTTTTATAAGTCTTTCATATGTGGCAACAATCCCTGTCATATGGAACAAGACATTAAATCTACTATCAACATAGCAAAGGAATAGCCCTGGAGTAACATTTATTTTTTTAAGATATTAAATGTTGCAGGATCTCCTTTAAAACTAGACCTATTTTTTAAAGGCTAAAAGCAATTACAATTTCAAATTTTTGAGACAGTTTGTGAAATAATAAAGTAACAATTGCTCACAAGAAAATGAAAATTAAAAAAAAAATTTAAATAATGAATATTATTTAAGTTATACAGTGTGTCCCAAAATAAACGAAACTCATTAATTTGGTTATGAAATATTATTAAAACTAAATACAATAAAAATTTTGACATTTTCTGAGAGCTCACATAATAACAAATGAATATTCAAAGTTTTGGGCCTTTTTTTAAAAGTTTGTTTAAACACATTTTGTTAAACAAACCTGTTTGAACAACCTTGTACAATTTTGTCTCTATATAGGTCGTGATGCAAAACAAATTTCCGAGCAATTGGGTTTCAAACTAATGATTAATCATAATTATTAATCATAATAATTACTGATTTCAAATCTGAAAAATAAAAAATAACATGGTTAAAATCAGCATATTTATTGGAAATTTTGTGGGTTTTGTTTATTTTGGGACATCCTGTACATTTAATAGATAGCTATTACCTTAACCTATAAAATTTTTCTAAGTTAAGGTAATGGCTTTTAGAAAAACCCCATCAGTTCCTTTAGCTGGCTTTATCTTCATCTTGTTATCTATTATTCTAAGAGCTAATAATGCCTCTAAGGCAATAGTTTTTTAGTGGATGATCATTGCAGTAGATTTGCATTAATTGAATATCCATCTCCTTCTGAATCATGTTTCTCACACAACTATTAACAGGTGCTCTGTCTGTCTGACAACTTTTGGTTTTTTGAGTGAATATGTCTAAAATATCTACTGCTGGTATTAAACTCTGTAAATATAATGGGAAATTCTTTTGATAAACTGACTATATGAGTAGTGCAGTCAAATTCTATATCTCCAATAAGTTTAGCTGTTGATAAGGAATAAGATCTCTGATAGGTACTGATATGAAACTCGTTCACATGTTTTTCTAAAATGGTGGTTGCATCAAACACCACTGTTGTGGTGTTTAATGTAAAAATGAGACACAGGAACATTACTAATAATAGTAGCATAAACACATGTTCTTATGGGTAGGTCATATGTTTTTAATTTTTTGGTTTCTATAGCCTATCATCTTTTATTTTAAAAATAAAGCTATTTAAATAATATTTTTGTTCTACAAGTTTTTTTTTTTTTATTGCTCTTTGTTTTTTATCTGTTCCTGTAATTCTTAGTAATATGTAAAGATAGCAATTTTGTTTTTCCTTTCTATTTTTTTTTTGCTATTATTGTTGCTACTTTGTTTTAATTAATTTTAAGAATAATCAATTTATTTATGCAATATGGAAAATGAAACTTGTTCTGCTAAATTGTATTTTTTTTTTTTTGATTATTTGAATTTCCACAAATTTAAAGGAAAAATACTATCTTTTAACTATTTTTTAAAGCTTGTTTTGGGTCATTAAACTTATCAAAAAACAAACTTGCTGCAATTTTTCTGTTTTTTTCTTGTAAATTATGTATTGCTTCTTTTTTTAATTTGTATGAATCACATTTTATGCTCTGTATTGTGTCTGAAGCAATAGTTAATTAGGAGAGGTAAGATTACCAGAGGTATGGGACATTTTGCTTGAACAAGGTGGAAATTTAAATTTATATGATTGACCTTAATTTTCTGGTAAGTCTAATAAAATCTCCCTTGATTGACAAGCTACTTTGGAGAACTTTGTATTTAAATCGCTAGTGATGTTTAATTGAATATTTATATTGGAATCATTTCTTTTTCTTTCATATTTAAATGGGTGCTGCAAAAAATTAACAATAACAGCCCATGGCTGGGTAGGGTTTCTTTTGAAGATTTTTATCTTTTTATGCAAGTATCTTATATTGTTACTGAATATCTTTAAATCAGATACATTTTTAGGTTATTGTTCAGCTTTTTTTAGTTTCAAACAGGTTTTTGATAATCTGAATTTATTTTCAGAAAAATTTTTGTAAATGTCACTATCTAACACAGGTTTGGATTGCCATTTATATGAGTTAAATAAAATGCAAATATCTTTTGCAGTCTTGTGGTCCATTTAAAGTTAAGAAAAATAATTAGCTATAAAACGATTTTTGTCTTAACAATTTTCTCGCTAGAAAATTTTAAAACAAAATGACGCTATCAAAAATAAGTCATTTGCTGGTAGAAATTGTATTAAAACTGTATTTTAAATTATTGATTATTATTTATCAAATGAAAGATCTATAAATAGTTTATTTGAGCATATCAAATTCATTTATGAGTATTTGTATTGATTTATTAAAATTTTATACAAAAATTACCCATTTTGGTAGCATTTATTAAAACTGAAAATCTCACTATTTAAAAAAAATATTAGTACAATGAACAAGTTTAACTTTCACTTTAGACAAAATAAATTGACCAGATTTATTTATTGAAGGTTTAAAAAAAACAAAGATTTGAAAAAGAATTTAATTAAAAGAGTTTATTTTTGTGCTAGCTTTTTAAAACTCTTTGCTTATATTGCAAACAAATATACATGCTTATACATATTGCAAACAAATATACATGCTTATACATATTGCAAACAAATATACATGCTTATTCATATTGCAAACAAATATACATGCTTATACATATTGCAAACAAATATACATGCTTATACATATTGCAAACAAATATACATGCTTATACATATTGCAAACAAATATACATGCTAATACATATTGCAAACAAATATACATGCTTATACATATTGCAAACAAATATACATGCTTATACATATTGCAAACAAATATACATGCTTATACATATTGCAAACAAATATACATGCTTATATATATTGCAAACAAGTATACATGCTAATACATATTGCAAACAAATATACATGCTTATACATATTGCAAACAAATATACATGCTTATACATATTGCAAACAAATATACATGCTTATACATATTGCAAACAAATATACATGCTTATATATATTGCAAACAAGTATACATGCTAATACATATTGCAAACAAATATACATGCTTATATATATTGCAAACAAGTATACATGTTAATACATATTGCAAACAAATATACATGCTAATACATATTGCAAACAAATATACATGCTTATACATATTGCAAACAAATATACATGCTTATACATATAGCATAGTTTAAAAAAAATATACATGCTTATACATATAGCATAGTTTAAAAAAAATATACATGTTTATACATATAGCATAGTTTAAAAAAACATACATGCTTATACATATAGCATAGTTTAAAAAAAATATACATGTTTATACATATAGCAAAAAAATATAGAAATCCAGAAACTTTTTAAAAGCGGTGTCAAAATAAAAAATGGGTATATATACAGGGTGTTCCATTAAGACGGACAAAATGTAATAGTAAGTAAAACAGTGTTATTGATGAAAATTTATTGATTTCGTGGCAATTATTTGTGAAATATGATATTGGCTTGTTGGCACTGACTTTACTTTTGAGATATCCCCAAAGGAAGAAATCTAAAGGTGTCAAGTCGCACGATCTTGGTGGCCAATTCACTTCACTGTTTTGAGAGATTGTGCGACCAGAGAACTTCTCATTCAGTAAAGCCATTGTTGCATTGGCTGTGTGACAGGTGGCTCTGTCCTGTTGGAACCACAGATCTTCACAATCCGCATCATTCAATGAAGGCCATAAAAAGTTGGTAATCATGGCACGGTATTGCTCGCCTGTCACAGTTACAGAATTCCCTGCATCATTTTTGAAGAAATATGGCCCAATGATTCCGTTAGCAGACATTGCACACCATACCATGACCTTTTGTGCATAAAATGGCTTTTCAACAATTTTCTTTGGATTTTCATCAGCCCAAATGCAACAATTTTGTTTATTAATAAATCTGGAAAGATGAAAATGGGCTTCATCGCTAAAGATGATTTTTTGCGAAAAAGCAGGATCAACTTGCCTTCGCTTTCATACCCAATTGACAAATGTATGGCGCTTCAAATGGTCATCAGGCTTCAGTTCTTGAGTTAATTGAATTTTGTAAGCGTGCATACAAAAATCTTTTGTCAAAATTTGATGTAATGTTGTTGTTGAGAGGTTCAATTCTTGTGCACGATGAAGAATTGAGGTGCCTGGATTCTTGGCCACATTCTCGCGTACTGCAGCAATGTTCTCATCTGAACGGCGTAAGCGAGTACGAGTTGGTGTTTTCACATCTGTCATTGATCCAGTTTCTTTAAATTTTGCCACAATTTTTCCAATTGCACTAATGGTTGGTTGATTATGTTGACCAAAAAAATCGCAAAGTGCTCTAAATGCATTTGTGGTTAAACAATCATTTTTGTAATACTCTTCAACAACTTTAATGCGTTGTTCGTTTGTTAATCTTTCCATTATTTTAATTGCCAAAAGCTGTAGTTTTTGAAAGAAGAAAGTTTCTGGAAGAAGAAGAAAAAAATTATTCATCGTTCAAATATAATTTGCATAAAACATTTGTCCGTCTTAATGTAACACCCTATATATATGTATATATATATATATATATATATATATATATATATATATATATATATATATATATATATATATATATATATATATATATATATATATATTCTGATTCACTCTCAACAAGGCTGCAAGCAACCACTATTAAATTGGGAGTTACTAAAAAAAAAGAATAGAGTTATAGAGCAAGGAAACATTTGACAGAAGACTTACAGAGTTAAAAGTTGTATGAGTCAAGAAAACATGAAAATGAGAGAGTGTTCCAAAGGGTTGAAGTATGGGGAAAAAAGCTAGACGAATATAAGTTTTTGGAGGAACAGATACAGTATAAGAATGAGACTTTGATGAATGTCAAGTCAAGTGAGAATGAGTTTTAGTTGATGGAACTAGAGATGAAAGCTCCTTTGAGCAGTGACCATGATTGTATTTGTAGAACATTTTCAATGCATTCTTGGACCTTGTCAAGAAGAAAAAGAGAACCAGCCCAAATATGACAACAGTATTCCATACAGGGGCGAATAAGAGATTTGTAAAGGTAGAGAATAAAATCAGGAAAGAGAAAATAGCAAGCACAATAAAGAGAAGCAACCTTAGCAGATGCTAATTTAGCAATTGATATGGTTTCCACGAAAGGTCAGTAGTAAATGATAAACCAAGAAGACGTAAAGAAAAGGACTCAGTGAGAGGGTTGCCATTCATTAATATAGGAATGTTAACAGTACTGCGATAGTTATTTGCAGTAAATAACTGAGTTTTGTTTGAGTTAAAATTTACAAGCCACTGTGAGTCCCAATCTGTTACAGAAGTGAGATCAGATTCAAGATCGGCTGCCCATTCTAAGCGATCGAAAAGAGAAGACTTTTTGTCAAGACAAGAGTATAAAGTTGAGTAATCAGCAAAAAAAGCTACTTTAGATGTAAGACTGTCGGGTAGATCATAATTGTAGATAAGAAACAAAATAGGACCAAGTATAGAACCTTGAGGTACCCTAGAAGTTACTGGAAATAAAGAAGAGTGTTGGCCTTCGAGGATGACTCTAATGAAGCGGTTAGAAAGAAACGATTGATAATCTCAAAAATTTTCACAGATACACCATATGAAATAAGCGTATGTCAAACTTTGTCAAAGCCTTAGATATCTCAAAAGCAATAGCCCTTCGTCTCCATCTAATGCACAATAAAATCTTTCAGTCACAGCAGTTAGCAAGTCAACCATAGGGCGAGAGGGTTGAAAACTGTATTGATTGTCTGACAGCAAGTTATTTGACTCAAGAAGGGATGTGAGAAATTTGTTTATCAAAAACTCAAAGACCTTGCTAATAACAGAAAGAAGACTGATTGAACAATAATTGGAGGGGTCAGAATGTTCACCAGAGTTTTTGAAAATTAGAACGACAGATGCCATTTTCCAGCAGGCACGAAAACAAGACTCAGTCAAGCACTTATTAAATAGTTTAGAGAAAATTGAAGAGAGTTCTGGAGAACATTTCTTTAAGACTGTGACAGGAATGTTGTCTGGACCACAAGCTGTAGAATAGTTTAATCAAGATTTGGCTTTAGCAATGGAAGCTGGAGTGATTTGAATGTCTAATATTGGGTTAACCTGTTTAATTGGAATGGAAGGAAGAGAATGGCCATAAGATTCAAGATTCGAATTAGAAGAGAAGTTCTTTGCAAATATTTCAGTCCTATGAATGAGAGATGGAATGTTAGATCTTCCTTTGTTAACAACGCTGTTGAAGATTTTCCAAAAGTTTCTAGAGCCTAGCTTCTAAAATAAGATACAAGATTTAGTGAACTGAGAATAATGGAGCTTAGGATCTGACAGCACCTTTTTACATCAATTTCTTGCAATAATAAATAGCTGTTTGTTCTCAAGAGAGTTGTTCTTTTGAAAATGATGAAAAAAATGATTATGATTAGATATAGCAGCTGCACAAGAAGGTGAAAACAAAGGAGTAGACTGAGACTTGACTTAGAACCGACAAGAAGGAATAAAAGCAGCCATTCCTGCCTGAATCTAGGAGGTTACGTAGGAGATACATTTTTCAGCTGAAAGGTAAAAAATATCAGCCCAAGGACCGTCACAAAAAAAATTATAAAAAGAGTCCCAGTCAGTTTTAGGGTAGTAGTAAGTACTGGGATGATAGGGTGAGTCCAAAAATGAAGATGAAAGATTTAAAGAGATCATTGCATGGTCAGAACCACCTAAAGGAGAAAAAGAAGAAACTGAACACAAGCTAGGACCAGAGACCAGACATAAATCAAGGAGTGAAGGTAAATGATTAGGTTTGTTAGGAAAATGAGTCACAAAGTTAACTATCTGAGTAAGAGATTGAGAAATGCTTAAAAGTTATAAGTACCAGCAGGGTCAGTGGCGTTAGAGCCAAGCCATTCAGTGTGATGAGCATTAAAGTCACCAATAACAACAATATTGGCAGATGGGTAAAGAGAGAGAGAGAGCATGGTCAGTTTAATCAGAAATTATATCTAGAAGAGTGCAGTTTTGGGAAGAAGGAGAACAATAAAGAACAATCAGAAAGGTGATAGAGTAAAGAGGTGCTAAGCGGAAGCACATAAAGGAATGGGCGAAGGATTTGAATCTGATTTTAGGACAAATAGGTGAATTGATGTGTGTATATACCCCTAAGCCAAGCATGTGACTATTGGAGTCTTTGCAAATCAAAGGATTGTACCCATCAACATTGAGATCAGAAGAAGGAATAGCAGAATTTAAATTAGTCTCACTAAAAGCAAGCAAGTCTGGTGAATTTTGTGAGAAGTAAGATTCAACTGATGGAAGGTTGCTTTGCAGACCTCAAGTATTAGTAAAAGATATATTAAAACAGTTAGATGATGGGGACGGTTTTTTATGTTTAATATTTTGATTGACTTTTGGCATATTTAAGTTTAAAGAGAATTTGACTCATTCATAGATAGAGTACGGCCTCCCAAGCAATCAGCTATGCATTTTTCACAGTCCTGTTAATTAACCATAAGTCGTAACATAGGACTTCTTATGTGACCTCGACAATGCACACCAAAAGCATTAACAGGGACACCATCTATGCTCAACATGGCACTGTTAATACTCAGATATTTTGCAGCTGTTGATGGAATCAGCCTCTCTGAGAGCTACTACAGAGTTCAGAAAACCTTACTACCAGTTGACCTCAGAACCATTAAACTGACTTTAGAGCTGTACCTTGTTAGGAGATAACAGGTAGAGTTTTATAGCCACTATCAAGGAGACACAAGCAAAAACCTATGAGAAATGTCAAGAAGATCCAGCATTCATCATCCTAGGCAGGAATTATTTAACACAGGTTTACATCTACGCCAGCCTAATAAATGAAAAAGGGGTGCGAGGCTGGTCAACAGAATTAATGTGCTTACCTCTAAAGTTTTTGCCTAGGAGGCCTCCTACAAGACAGGTAATATCTGCCCAAGATGAGTATTTTTATCGAGACACCATCTTTAGCCGTTATTAAACCAAGAAGCCCAAGGCAGGAGATTTTTAACTCAGAGTTTGTTTCTCCTAGCCTTTGCCAGAAAAAGCACACTCTACAAGGCAGTAGGGCATGGGGCAGGTGGTACTGGGTTACATAATACAGGGTGATCATAATGATCCTGACATGATCAAAATATATATATATATATATATATATATATATATATATATATATATATATATATATATATATATATATGTATTAGTGATGTACCGATTAATAGGCATCAGCCTAAATGGCCACTTTTTGCACAATCTGAATTGGTTCAGCCTTTTTTATCAATTTAACAGTTTTCCAACCAATGGCTTTTTAATATTTTTCTCCTGCATTATGATAAATTAAGCTTTAAATAAATTAAGCTTTATGCATTAAAAAATAATAAAGAATTCTAAATAAACATCTTATCTTAGTACCATTTTCTTTTTAAAATTGAAATAAAAAGCGTTCCTCTAAAATTGTATTTAATTTTTGAAATTTTTCTTTTCATAGAAAAAAAACTAAAAAAATGTATATATTTTTTTAACTGAGTTTTTCTAAAATCTTTTAAAATAATAGTTTGGATCTGATTTGGGTCCAAGTTGTTTACCAGTACTGATTCCATGAAAAAACTTACACGACTTAAAATTCTATGGTTTTATATTTTTAAAATTTGAAAAATTGAAATTCGGTATTGGTATCAGTATCAACTTTTTCCCATCCATTGGCATCGGTATTGGCATCGGTATGGGCATCGGCCACAAATGTGCTATCAGTACATTACTAATATATATATATATATATATATATATATATATATATATATATATATATATATATATATATATATATATATATGTATGTATAATATATATTTATATATGCTTTGTTATCCAAATACGCTATAGTAGACATATAATAGACATATATATGTCTATTATATATATAATATATAATAGACATATATATGTCTATTATATATTATATATATAATATAATAATATTATATTATATATAATAGATATATATATATATATATATATAATATATATATATATATATATATATATATATATATATATATATATATATATATATATATATATATATATATATATTTAAACAACTTTGAAAAGTATTCTACACAATAGAGTGCTCAATGTTCTTAAAAGAACAGAGCAATTATATATTAGTAGAAAATCACTTAACAAAAATTTTTTCCATTTATTTTCGGATGAATCTTTGTTGATGAAACACAGTGTTAAATGGGAAAAAATTTTTGTTAAGTGATTTTCTACTAATATATATATATATATATATATATATATATATATATATATATATATATATATATATATATATATATATATATATATATATATATATATATATATATATATATATATATATATATATATATATGTATATATATATATATATATATATATATATATATATATATATATATATTAGACATATATAGAGTAGACATATATATATATATATATGTGTGTGTGTGTGTGTGTGTGTGTGTGTGTGTGTGTACTGCCATAAGTCAATGCTAGGAATAAGTGAGTTTTCCAAAATTTCGATGTACCTTTCTTTGTTGAGTCTACCATCGAATAAATGAAAAACGACAACTCCACAGGCACTCATACAGGCCCAAATGCCTATTGAAACACTGCCTTGTTTTGTTTGTTTCAAAATGCATGATTCATCGAACCGTTCGCTTGGAAGTCTGCGCAACATTACGCGACCTTTTCTGTTGTCTACCTCAATGTTCATTTCATCACTTAAGACCACACGGCTCCACTGATCTGTTGACCAATTTTTATGTAGTTTGCACCACTCTTTCTTGGCAAATTTTTGTTTTTTATTTAAGCGTAGTTTTTTTGCAGCAGCACGCCATAAATAATTTAAATTGTGGAGGACCCTTCGCACAGTTCTAGGGCTTGCTTTCAGACCATTTGATAGTGTCCATTTTGTAGACAAGTCTGTAGATGATGCTTGTCTGTTTTCTTTCATTAATCTCACTAATGAGCGAACATCACTGTCATTTGAAATTTTATTGCGTCCAGTCCTATGACGATCATTAATTGACCGGGTCTCTTTGTATCGTTGAATTATGTTAATAATGCAAGAGTGAGACCTTCCTAGCTTTTCTGCTATTTGTCTGATGCTATAGCCTTCTTCTTTTAATACAAGAGCCGCGTATCTGTCTTTTTCTTCGATCTTTGCACACATTTTTGCAATATTTTTATATCCTTATTGCAATTCAAAAAATAAATGTTTATTTGATATCGAAACTCAGGTTTCGACATTTTATTTTATAGCCAACGTAATAAGCAATTAAGACAGTTAAAAAAAATAATGGATTATTATTTTTAATAAGTGCAAACTAAAGATTTGAAAGTGGTCGTTAAATTTTGTCCAATTTATTTAAAGAAGATTTATAAGTACTCATCAGTTTTTTAATAAGTTCAACGCTATTTAATTAGAATTAGTTTAAAAAAACTATACCACTTTAATCCGTAGTTTTAATTAACAAGATATTAAAAAAAAAATTTAATATGTCAATTAGAATCTTCTTAATTTTAATTTAAAGATTAAGAAACCAACTAAAAAATGAGTGGTCTTTTATTTTTGGCTACCGCTGTATATATATATATGTATATATATATATATAATATATATATATATATATATATATATATATATATATATATATATATATATACACATATACATATATATATATATATATATATATATATATATATATATATATATATATATATAATACACATATACTATATATATATATATATATATATATATATATATATATATATATATATATATATATATATATATATATATATATATATACACATATACATATATATAAATAGTATAACATATAATAAAACATTTATTACAGATAAACAATAATATATAACTAATATAAATATGAAATTTCAACACAGAGTGTCTGTACATATTTTTTTTAATTTATTTAACATCCATTGTATTAATATTTTATGTTGGAAATACAAGGTAAAATGTGTTGAATAGAAAAATTTACCAGGTGATAAATTTTTAAAATTTACCTGCAAACTTTCATGTTAATTTTACCTGCAAACTTTCCTGTTAATTTTACCTTCATATAAGATATGAAGTTTATTTATATATAAAGTGTTTGAAGGTCATTTTTGAATTAATTTTTTAGATTCAATTTGTTATGAAATAAGTATCAAGGTTCTAACTCCATGGATTGAAGTTTACAGTAATCATGATTCTGATGAGTTTCTTAACTTAAAACGTTCTATTGAAACATCGGTAATTCTTTTTTTTTCCTCCAGACTATTTATGAAAATGTTTTTGAAAAGTTTGTATTTTAAAAGTAAAATGTAGTCAAATACAGTAGATAAAAGTTTTAATGAACTTTTTAAATTAAAACAATTTTTTTTTAAACTTATGGTTTTATTTAAATATATACAAATCAAATAATTTTTTTTTTTAGTTTTTTAAAAAGTTTATTTTATTGATGATAAAACTATTTTGTTCTTTCCTTACATTTGTAAAGAATAAAATGTGCAAGTCAATAGTTAATTAAAAAAGAAATTTTTAATTCTTGTGATGTTGTTAAGAGATTCTGGAGGTTACTTTAGTTGTTACTTTAGTGTGGTGTTTTTGATGCAATGAAACTCAAATCTTTTCACATTGTATTTTAAATTTTTGCACTGACTTTTTTGACTTCTTGAAGCTTTACTTAAAACCTTAATGCACTTTTTACCATTGACTTTATTTGCTGTTGTTGTTGTTGCTAATGTTGTTGTTGTTGTTGTTTTTGTTGTTGTTGTTGCTAATGTTGTTGTTGTTGTTGTTGTTGTTGTTGTTGTTGTTGTTGCTGCTCACAATTAAAGTTAAACTTCTGATGATTTCTAGCTTGCTTTGCTGCTTTTTTTTATATTTCAATGTAACAAGTATTTTAAGTTAAAGACACTCCCCTTCGAGTTTTAACATATCTATATTTGCTTGTTTTTTTTTGTGTCATCACGTTGGATGCAAAACAATTGTTGCAAAGCTGCTGCAAGTTATTGGACCAATTTTCATAGTTTTTAAACTTCTTTTTGAATTTCCTTTTGAATAGCTGGAGTTACTAAAGTATTGAAGGTCGCACACAAGTCGGCTTTAAAAAGTTAATTTTAAAGCTGATTTAGCTGATGCTGTACAACCTATGCTGATGCTAGATGTTGGTATAGATTCAGGAAGCAGTAGCTGAGATAACAGATTACATGCCTGTAACAAGTTGCTGCTGGTATGCTAAATGATTAAGCAGCTTTGTTGAATGAAAATTTTAAACTTTTTACTAAAATTTTATATCAGTTCAGAAAAAAAATTTCTACAACATGATTGAGAACTTTATGCAAAAGGTTTATCAATAATTAAGAGTTTCTGGAAAATATCCAAGCTAATCTTAAAAGTAACCATACAAATACAACGCAATTTAACAATTTTTTAAAGAATTTTTTTTTTATGTAACATGTCTTTCATAATTTATTTTTAGCTTTAATTATTTTAGACTGCAAATCTTTATGCCAATTATGAAGCATTCAAATATGCAACACTGGTTTCATTCAGGTTCTAAATATATATTTTTGTTGTTGTCTTTTACAAGGTTTCTCATGTAAATATAATAGCATATATTTTTATTAGAAAAATTATTTAATACAAGTTTGTCCATAAATTACGCAACGTTAAATTTCACTAAAAATAAAACAAAAAATATCAAAAGTTTTCCCTCGCCGAGCCTTTAGTTAAATGAAAATTCAAAACAGCGCATTGAGTTTAATGAAAATCTTCTACTTTTGTTTTTAAATAAATTTAGTGTTGCCTAATCTATGGACGATTGCTTTTATAAAAGTTATTCTTATAAAAAACATAAATTTTATATTTAAATAAAAAATTTAACTATTTTTTTTTTTTTTGTAACTGAATAGAGAAGGAAGTGTTATTGCTAATATTCAATTAACCTTTGCATCATTTGCAAAATATCCTTTAAAGATTGTGCAAGAGGCTGTTTGTTTTGGAAGGTTCTATGATTTAAATGTTGATAAAAGATTTTTTCTAGAGCATCAAGGTATTAGTTATATAAAAAAATTTGTAAATGTTTATTAAATAATTAATATTATTATCTTAAAAAGTTGATTTCTTTGTCCTTGTGATATTATCAAATTTTTATTATTTCATTAAATCTAAGTTTTAAAATAGTATCAATTGTTTTAATCATTTGCAGTAAACCGTTCTTCAGAATTTCTTTTCAATTCAAAATTGCCTTCTGTTGATGGAGATAACATGGGATATAAAAGCTCCTCCAGCCAAAGTTCATTACATGATCATTTAGAATCTGGTTATGGAAGTCAAACATTTGAAACTTCAACCTTACCAAAGAAGCACAATCTTGTTCAGAGTTGCTCTGCTGATTCATTAAAGTCAAACACTTCAATGAAGAATTCTATAACATCAAATACAAATGTTCCTAAAACTGATAAGAGTATAAATCTTAAAGATACTCTAAAATCATTAAACAGTCTTGTTAAAAAAAATAACAATAAAAAAATAGGTACATAGACTTATTATTTTTTTTTTTTGAGTTTGTTTTTTATAAAGTACTTTTGATTCATTTTGTGGTATAATTTTTTTTAAATTATTAAATTAAAAAAATATAAATATGGTCAAATTATATATAATAAAACTCATAGAAATTTACATTTGAGATTGAAATTTAAAGGTATTCCCCATGTTGGTTTGTTTAACTTTTTGCCACAAGATGATAAGGATTTAGCTTTTAAACAAGGTGAAGTTGTTTATGTTGATTATGTTGACAATGGAGGCTGGGCAAAAGCTACTAATCAAAATGGACGAAAAGGATGGATTCCACAAAACTTTGTTGTTCCATTTGATTTAGAACAATACGAGCACACAAAAAAAGCTGTTGAGGTAAAGAAACTGTTTTTTGGAAATTTTTGTTTGAAATTTTTTGTTTGTTTTGGTTTTTTTTTTTTTTAGGAGTGACAATTTAAAATCTTTGAAATTTTTGATGTTTGTTTATTGTTCA